>NW_018253613.1:20686-40400 GCF_001263595.1 Phalaenopsis equestris
ATATATATATATATATATATATATTTCAATATTTTTGGACAAAGAACTTGCTCTCACCCGAAAATAGGGGAGTAAATGCTACGTCATCAACAAATTCCCATCATCATGCATGAATCTCGAGGCATAGCATGAATCTCGAGGCAACTTACAATCAAACTGACGTGTCAAACTTCAATTAAAAGTCTTTCAGAGCTGCAATTTCAGTAAACTTACAATCAAATTGTCGGGCTCAATGAGACATATCCAATGGTACAAATATTGGTCGAATATGAGCTAGCTCAAGCCCTAATCAAGTCACTGAACCACTTTTTGAAGCTTTACAAGCATATTGGAAGTTCAAACTGAAGCCGAATCTTGAGAGCTTATAGTAGAATCTAACGTCTCAAAAAAAAAATCCAAAGAGCCCAAGATCTCTCAATTCTGACATTATTAAGGCATTTCAATATCCATAAAATACTGACCGATTAAAGGAATCTCTCTGAGTCGCTCCATCAGAGTGGTTCAAATTTCGACCATATAACGTTGTCTCATCTATGGTTCAAGAGACGACTCTCATGGCATAGCATTTTGTCCTGTAGGACACTTGGTTCCCATCTTCAGAGTGGTGTAATACTCAGGTACCATTCGTAACAACCCGAATTCTCACCCATTGAGAGATTGTCCTCTTTAGCCTAATGGCCTTACGCTTTTCTCATATTGGAGTAACTTCGCAAGAGGTCACCCATCCGAAGACTACTATACAACATTTAATTTTGGATTTTTTTATGAAACTCTAGTTGTTACACTAAAAAATATCTTTGATATTTAACATTAAATTTCATTCTACTTAAGGGGTTCTATATAACCCATGTTAGGATGAGCTTAGGGCCATTGGTGAAAACCATTATTAATTTTCTTTCTTTTTTCTTTTTGTTAATTTTTTTTGCATATAAGTGCATTTTGATAATTTCTTAGGATAAAATTGTTTGTTAAATGATGTCTTTTCAATTTTTCCTTACTACTAGAAAGATATAAATCACAATGGAGAGCTAATATAAAATTAGCTTATTGTAGTCGTGTAAACGGGTCGAACATGAGCGAGCCGAGCTGCCTTGTGTTCAGCTCATTTGAAAGTATTTGTGTTCAAAATCGGCTTGTGTTCGAATTTGTTCATGAGTTTTATGTTGATTTGATTTATTTGAATTTGGGTCGAATTGTTTGTTTAATCTCGAAATAGCTCGGTATTAATTGAAAAATTATGTTTCGTTCGATTTTATTCAAAATAGTTCAAATTGAGCTCGTTTGGTTTGAATTAGCTCAAAAATGCTTCTAAAAATTCAAAAAAATTTTAAAAATACTTTGAAATTGGAAAATTTTTATTTCTATACATTTTTAATTATAAGCTTTATAAGACAAAAATCTAAATACATTTAAAATTAATGAACTTATAACATTCAAATTTATAATTAAAATATAAAGTAAATTAAAATAAAAGAAATAAATAATGATATTAAAATTACAAATTTACAATCAAATATGTAATAATGTGACTAATGTCATCTCAATTCTCAAGTTGTCATTTGCCAACTTGCCACTTGAATGATGATCAACTTGCGAGGGATAGACCTGCTCAATTGTCATACAAAATTATAATTAAACATTAATAAAAACAAGACCATGGAATTAATGCATTGATCATAACTATAGTTGGGCTCAGATATAAATCTCAAAATAAACCGTTGCCTCAAATAAACTTTATTTAGTAAGTTTTATTAAGCAGTTTTATTGTTAATTGAATAACCCACAAACCCACAGATACAAAATTGTCTGGTTGAACTGCATGCAACAACAACAAACCTACATCTCACTAAGTATGGTCAGCTGTATGAATCTTTTTTCTCTATTGCATCCTATTGAGTATCATATTTTCATTTAATTATAATTGATTAAGATCATTTCTTATACAACATGCCTAAGTTCTTTTTGGTCTACCTCTGCCTTCCTTAACATAAGTCGAATCTAAAACATCCATTCTCCTGACACGATCATCAGATAGTCGACGTTTAATGCGGTCATATCATCTAAGATGACTCTCTTTAATTTTGTTTTAACATAAGTCGAATCTAAAACATCCATTCTCCTAACACGATCATCAGATGGTCGACGTTTAATGTGGTCATATCATCTAAGATGACTCTCTTTAATTTTGTCTGCAACTGAAGCAACACCAACCATATCACTGATATCACTGATATATTCATTTGACATTTTGTCTCTAAGTGTCAAGCTACTCATCCACAAGCATTCTCATCTCGACAGCACTTAACCTTTTTTATGCTACTCTTTTAAAGCCCGACATTCTGCACCATAGAGTATTGCACGCTCTAACTTACATATCTTTAATGATTTGAATTTAAGTCATATCAACATCTTTTTCTCTAGAACTTCTCTTGGAACCTTATCGTAAGCTTTTTCTAAAAAACAAAATCATATATAGAGCCTCCTTATTCTCTATGTACTTTTCCATCAAACCTCTTAATGAATGTATATCTTCCATAGAAAACCTGCTCGACATAAATCCAAACTAATTACTAGAAATCTTTGATTCACATCTTAACCTATGTTCATTTACCCTCTCTCATAATTTTAAATTATGACACATCAACTTGGTTTCTCTATAATTTGTACACTCTTGTGCATCATTTTTATTCTTAAAATGTCGAGCAAAATACTCTTCCTCCACTCTTTAGGCATCTTTATAGTTTTTAAAATAATATAAAGAGTTTAGTAAGACAAGAATCTCCTAAATATTTTAACACTTCAATTGGGATCATTAACTCCTTATTTTTCACCATTGATTTTCTTTAAAGCCTCATCAACTTCTTTTTTACTAATGCGACGGTAAAAATAACACATTTTATTATGATTAATGACGTTAGGATCACTAACATCGATCGTACTTTCAAAAACTTCATTGAAATTTTATCAAAATACTTCACTCACCTATGTTGAATATTTTTCTCTAAGAAAAACACATTTTTATTTTCATCTTCAATACTTTACTTGAATTAAATATTTACTTTTCTTTTCTCTTTGTTTGACTGGTTTATACATCTATTCTTCATCTTCTTTAGCATCTAATCTATTATAAAAATCGTTAAAAACAGAAGTTTTAGCATCACAAATTTCTCTTAGGCTCAATACGGGTCACGTTATATTTTTCTAAGTTCTCTAAGTTTTCGCATCTAAACCAATTTTTAGAACACTATTTTAATTTTATCTTTATTTTGCGCATTATTATTCCAACATGAACTATGTTCATTTATAAAAACTTTTCCTTTTAATTATCCAAGTACATCATTTGTCACTTGTTAAATAGTGTTTGTTACTTTATCCAACATATAATTTTTTTTCATGAACACCCCAAATCTTGAAATCATGAAATCTTGAAGTTTACTCGTACAAATAATTTTATTTGTGTCTTTTAGGTCTTTCATCTAATTATATGACAATTTTTTCTTGAATTATTTATCTTACAATTCATCATCTTAAAATTCACAACTAATAATCAATGTAAAACACTTAAATTTTAACTTAAAATAAACTTACGATCTTTATACTCTTGACGATATTTTTTTTCTCATAAAAAAATAATCAATTTGTGTTTTCTTAGATCCATTCTTAAAAATAATAATATTCTCGACTTTCTTTCTTAAATAAAGTATTAGCAATAACAAAGCATATGATAAATATGGTTCTACATTCTTCATTAATCACTTCAAAACCGTAGCAATCTTGAATATTTCTAAAATTTTTCACCACTCTACTGACATATCCATATAAATCTCCTCCAATAAAAATTATTTCTTTAAAAGATATCATTTGTGAAATTTTCTTTTAAACCTATATCTAAAACTACTTGCAAAGCTTAGGACTTATAACATTAAAAATCTTCGTATCAACAACAATCTTTAGAGCTATAATTATATCTATAATATCGTTAATTTTTACAACATTATCTTTCAAACTATTCATGAGATGCCTAAACCTCGAATAGAATAAATGGAAATGTTAAATCAAAATTCAGTAAAACAAATCTGCTCCGGTTAGAAAGAAAAAATAATAAGATAATGGCTTTACTAGTAATGAAATAAAGGTATTAACGCTGCTGCCAATCCAACAAATCAAGACATTCTATCTAGTGACCAGAAAGATGCAGATCAAAGGAGTTCCCTTCTACAGAATATCCTCAACCAACAATATTTTCCATTAACGCATTCATGTTTATCGGTTTGTAGATATAGAACCGATGAAGAACTTCTAATGGGAGGATCTAAATCAGGAAGGTGTTCTAAATAGTAAAGCAAATATATAATCCTTGGCCAACAACTGCAAAAGTCATTAGGCAGTTGAATACTTCTAACGTCAACTGTTTCTAACCTCAAGTGTGGTGAAGCAATTCTAGCTTATGCCAAGCTCAATGAGAGCATCATAATATTTCTTAAAAGAAAAAAGGAAAACATCAATAAAACCTGATAAGTCAAAAATCAAAAGCAATATCAAAGATTACTAAAATAAGGAGTCCCGTTTGTTGCCTTTGACTAAATTGTAGAGCCAAGTTTAAGCAAAGCTGAAATATTGGATAAGCTTGCGGGAGAGGCAGTGGTAGTTTAAATATGCATAGGAGATCACCACTTAGAATAGCAATCTATCTCCAAATACAAGCATGAGCCAAGATGTCGCATTAGACTCTTTCCAAGTTCACAGATCATGTTAAACTTACAATGGGAAATGCAGCATGAATTTAGCGCACTTTGACAGCTCGTACTACTGAAATTTGAACACCGAGTAAAGTGTTAGATTAAGTTTTAGGCATACTTTCTTTCATATAAGATAACAAAACAATACTTAAAAATATACATGTTCAAAAACCGTTTATTTCAATGAAACCTTATGTCATTAGCCTTTTGGCTGTTAATTGTACAGACAAATGAATATAGTTGTATATCATCCCTCAAGCAGAATAAATGAATCAACAAAATCGTTGACAAAACTTAAGATAACTGCAAAAAAAATTACAAAATCCTTAAAATATATCTCACAAATAACAATAAGGTTGCCATGCCAAAAAAATCATAATTCGCTAATCTAGTATGGATGCAGCAGGGCCTTTGTAGATTTCCTAAGATATAAATCCATATTGTACCCAGCAAGATTCATTCGGTGCACGAGCTCATGTGCATCCTTCATCTTATTACGAAGACATAGCCTTCTTAGTAAACGGTTACCCACAGGTTTCATAAATAAGAAGCCTTTCCTCAAAGAATAAAGCATGACATCTAATGCTGAACCTAGCTTTCCAGTCCTGCATAGGTAATTGATAAGCAATGCACAACTGGGAGGAGTTGCCTCTATGTCAAACTCCCTGAGGAGGGTAAAAATCCCCAAAGCCTCATCAATCTTCCATTCCTGACATAGCCCTATGAGCCAAATAGTATATGGAAAAGAGTTTGCCGAACCCTGATTTCTTTCTAACACAAACAAGGTTCTGACAGCTTCCACGAAGCATCCTTCTTCAAAATGCTTCCGAGCTATACAAATAGTTTCAGCTTCTTCTGAATTAGTTTTCTCATGGGAGATGTAATCCAACCACAATAACACTGCTTTTGAAGTTTGCCTCCTCCTGGTGAGTGTTCTCATTTGGGTGTTGTAGATTGACACACTAGGTTTGCATCCATTCTTCAGCATGTGCTCCAGTAACTCAGACACATCATTGTCCCTGTGGAGCCTCGATAACCCATCAATAAGGGTTCCATAAGTAATAGCATCAGGGAAATGACCTTTTGTCTGAAGCTCCTCTAAGAGCTTCAGTGCTTGTTTAATCTTTCCGGCCTTACACATTCCATTAATCAGAATGTTATAAGTAACAACATCAGGTGCAACTCCACTATTTATGATGGCACAGAGAAGCTTATAAGCTTTGAGTATATCACCTGACATGCATAATTCTCTAATCCTTCCCTGAAGAGTAGTGATATTATGGACTTGCTCGGGACCCTGAGAGAGCCGAAAGAATAAATAAGGGTTTGTTCCCATTTCCATCTTATAGAAAAGAAGCTGAGCTTCTTCCATCTTTCCCGCTTTGCAGAGCCCACTTATGAGAGAATTGAAGGTCATGACGGTGGGAAAGCAGCCAGCTTTTCCCATGTCATCAAATATTTTTTGTGCCTCATGAATGAGGCCTTCCTTGCACAACCCACAAATTAAAATAGAAAATGTAGCGGAATCAGGAAAGCAACCATTTTGGGAAATCTCGAGTTTTAATGACCTGGCTCTATCCAAAAGGCCAGCATCACATAATCCTTTGATCAAGGTATTGTAGCAATATGTGTCTGGAACCAATCCTCCAATGGTCATCTCATTGAAAAATTCAAAAGCTTCCTCGATCCTGCCAGCTTCAGCATGCCCTCTGATCATTATAGTGTACAAGATACAATCGGGCCTAATACTATTTTTCAACATTTCATGATAAAATCCACAGGCCTCCTCAAACCTCCTTGCCCTGAACAAGCCATCAATTAAGCAGCTATATCCATTCAATCCAAGAACAAATCCATCCACCTGGAACAATTTTAACTGATTAAAAGCCTGATCAATTCTGCCGATCTGACATAACCCACTAAGCAAGGCATTGCAGGCAATCTCATCCAAATGGCATTTATTCTCTTTCATCGACTGCAATTGCTTGATAGCATCATCTGCCCTATCCGCACAACAAAGCAGCGAGAGTATAACTGTATAAACAGTGGTTTTTGGAGCAATACCTCTCTGCAGCATTTCATCAAACAGCCTTAGTGCCTCATCGATCTTCCCAGCCTTGCACAAACCATGGATGAGAATTGTGTATGTGGATGAATTAGGGAGGCAATCAGACTTGATCATTTGATTATAAACCGACATAGCAAGCAAGATCATGCCTTTCCCAGCGAGGATGTTCAGAAGCGTGTTGTAGGTGAAGGTGTTGGGGCGGGAGGCAAACTCCGGCATGCGGTTGAAAGCCTCAACAGCCTTTTCGGTAAAGCCTGCGGTACTGTAGGCGGAGATGAGGGCAGCAAAGGCGTAAGGGTGGACAAGAATGGAGGAAGAACGGAGTTCGGAGAGGGAGGACCAGAAAGAAGAGAATGAGGAAGGCGCATCACGAAGGAGGAAGGAGATCACGAGGTTGTGAGCGCGAAAGGAGCGGAGGGCGCGGTGGCGGGAAGACCAGGCGAAGAGGAGGAAGGCGGAGGGTAGAGATGGAGCGGAGGAGAGAGCGAGGGAGATAGAGGAAGGGGAAAGGAGAGGAGCGAGAGAGTTGAGAGAGGACTCGATGGCGGCAGCAGAGGGAAGGGTTTCGAGGATGTAGAGGATGTCCTCCGAGAGAGAAAGGTCTTGAGGGAGAGAGGCGGCGGACGAGAGACGTAGGCATTGATGCCGGCCGCCGCCGGCGCCGGGAAGCAGGTAGGCTATTACTGTCGCCCATCTCATGCGGTCATAGTTTGAGCGAAAAAACAGGGGAAATGGAGGCGTTCATGCTGTTTTATGGAAGTGAAGAACACTAGGGTTTTTATTGTCATGTCCGACGCTTAAAAATACAAGGCTTCCAGAAATTATTTCATAAGGGGGCACTTGTACTCTACTTGTGGACTTTTTCGTAATATATTATTACGTAGGAGAGGTTATTGAGAAATTATTGATGTTAAATTTCGAGGGATTATTGTGGTGTTAATATGAGGTTATAGCGGGGGTTATACAGGAGGCGGAGATTATTAAGGGGTTAATGGAGTTTTATTATGAGATTATTGCGAAGTGTAACTGCAGAGATTATTGGGAGGTTATTGGGAGTGTAATAGCGGAGGTAATTGAGAAGTTATTGTGTCGTTATTTGAATTAATACTAATAATCCTCCAATAACCCTCAATTACTCTCTCAATAACTTTCGCGGTTTCACTTCAATAATATCTGCGGGAGGAGGGTCCGATATAGCACACATGACGGCATGTTACTGGAGTCCGCTCCTAATACTGCATTCGTGCTCCATATGACTTCACATTATTAGGTGAGAACAAATAGTAAAAGGTTCGATCTCTAACAGTTAATTTTGATAAATTTAACTCTTGTTATACTTGTCTGGATTAATATCCATACTATGGGTAAATATTCTCTAGCATATTGAATGAAGAATATTCTTTTATATTTGAGCTTTTGCCTATTGGAGATGTAAGCCTTTCAGAACTTGTTGGCAGTGACTCGTCTTGGAGAGGCAATCGCCAAGGGCATTGATCAGGTTGTACTTGAGTTCCTAGGTGTATCACAAACTAGATTAGGTCATCATTTTATTTTGAGATTATGAATAAATGTGAGTTTTTCAATAAAATGTACAATCAAATTATAATATGAAATTCTATGAAACTCATACAATAATAAGTAATTAAAGAAATGAGGAGGGAATATTCAATATATCCTTACCTTTTAAAAATGTAATGTGTTAAGCACATATTTGAGAACTTGTGGTTCTTCACAAGGCCAATGGCTAATGATAAATGATGGAATAAGAGCTTTCTAAAAGATTATTAACATTTCTCAAATCAAAAAAAGGATTAACTAGTACAAAATGTGGATGAACCTTCATAGTTAATATGTGAAAATAAATTTGTGAATATTACTTTATATAAAAAAAATTTTTGAATAATATTATGTGTGTGTGTGTGTATATGCATATATATGAGAAAGAGTTGTGTAATTGAAGTCAATTTAAATATTTGCAAAATACAAAAAAAATTAGTGAAAAAAGATGAGTAAGAAATATGAGAAATTAGAGGATAGCATTGAAATAAATATGGGATATTGAGTAAAAAATTTGTTCATGAAGTACTAGTTAGAAATAAATTATGGATAACTATCAATATTTATAATAGGCTTCTTTGCCTTCCACCATCTTGAATTGAAATTCTTATCATAAAAGTAGAGATGAACCTGAGTTAAACCTTAGTCTCATGAACTTTTTCCTTAAACCCTAAATACTTAGAAAATGAAGTAGAGAAGGTGTGCTTTGGGATGAGGGTAATAGGGTACATTTAAAAATTTTATTTCTTATAGAATGCTAAAAAAAAGTCAAATTTTATCTCACTAACTTATTCCATTGGCTATATAGTCTTTACACTCATATGTGGCTTGATCATATAATTTGATCTTAGATCATATAGTTCAATCATCCAAAAATCATATTCTTATTGCTTAAATGAATTAGATTTAATTATTTTTTTGTCGTGTTTTTATATTCTCACTCTAAATATACAAATGAATTAATTTATTTTTATTTTTTCATTTTAAAAGTTATTTTCAAATAAAAATAAAAAATAATAAAAATAAAAAATAATAAAAATAAAAACCTAAAAATATAAAAATTTAAGCATTTATGTCAATTATTTGTATTTAAGTTCAAAAGGTACAAAATCTATTACGATCAAATGATTTTGTAAACATATCTGCCAACTAATCTTCTATGTCAATAAATTGTATTTAAATATTCCCTTCTAAAATAATATCTCTTAAAGTGATGTTAGATATCATGTATTATTTTCCTAAAGTGTTAAATCAATTTTTTTATTATACAAATTGTACTAGTATCATTGCACATATTTAATGTTTTACTAATGAAAATTTTAAAATAAGTGTGTCTATTTAAGCCATAAAACATGAGCAATTTATCTCCCAAATGTAATCTACATTTCTTCAATGAAAAATAATGTGAATGTGTTCTATTTTCAAGATATTAAGAAATAACCTACGAACTAACATGTAACAAACAAAATCTTTCTAAAAGATCATTAACATTTATCAAATCAAAAAAAGGATTAACTAGTACAAAATGTGGATGAATCTTCATAGTTAATAAGTGAAAAAAAAAATTGTGAATATTATTTTATATATAAAAAAATTGTGAATAATATCATGTGTGTGTGTGTGTGTGTGTGTGTGTGTGTGTGTGTGTGTGAAAGAGTTGTGCAATTGAAGTCAATTTAAATATTTGCAAAATACAAAAATTTTAGTGAAAAAAGATGAGTAAGAAAGATGAGAAATTAGAGGATAGCATTGAAATAAATATGTTATATTGAGTAAAAAATTTGTTCTTGAAGTACTAGGTAGAAATAAATTATGGATGACTATCAATATTTATAATAGGCTTCTTTGCCTTCCACCATCTTGAATTGAAATTCTTATCATAAAAGTAGAGATGAACCTGAGTTAAACCTTAGTCTCATGAACTTTTTCCTTAAACCCTAAATACTTAGAAAATGAAGTAGAGAAGGTGTGCTTTGGGATGAGGGTAATAGGGTACATTTAGAAGTTTTATTTCTTATAGAGTGCCAAAAAAGTAGTCAAATTTTATCCACTAACTTATTCCATTGGCTATGTAGCCTTTACACTCATATGTGGCTTGATCATATAATTTGATCTTAGATCATATAGTTCAATCATCCAAAAATCATATTCTTATAGCTTAAATAAATCAAATTTAATTATTTTTTTGTCGTGTTTTTATATTCTCACTCTAAATATACAAATGAATTAATTTATTTTTATTTTTTCATTTTAAAAGTTATTTTCAAAGAAAAATAAAAATTAAAGAAAATAAAATCCTAAAAATATAAAAATTAAAGCATTTATGTCAATTATTTGTATTTAACTTCAAAAGGTACAAAATCTATTACGATCAAATGGTTTTGTAAACATACCTGCCAACTAATCTTCTATGTCAATAAATTGTATTTTAATATTCCCTTCTACAATAATATCTCTTAAAGTGATGTTAGATATTAATGTATTATTTTCTTAATGTGTTAAATAAATTTTTTTGTTATACAAATTGTACTAGTATCATTGCACATATTTAATATTTTACTAATGAAAATTTTAAAATAAGTGTGTCTATTTAAGCCATAAAACATGAGCAATTTATCTCCCAAATGTAATCTACATTTCTTTAATGAAAAATAATGTGAATGTGTTCTATTTTCAAGATATTAAGAAATAACCTACGAACTAACATGTAACAAACAAAATCTTTCTAAAAGATCATTAACATTTATCAAATCAAAAAAAGGATTAACTAGTACAAAATGTGGATGAATCTTCATAGTTAATAAGTGAAAAAAAAAATTGTGAATATTATTTTATATATAAAAAAATTGTGAATAATATCATGTGTGTGTGTGTGTGTGTGTGTGTGTGTGTGTGTGTGTGTGTGTGTGTGTGTGTGTGTGTGTGTGTGTGTGTGTGTGTGTGTGTGTGTGTGTGTGTGTGTGTGTGTGAAAGAGTTGTGCAATTGAAGTCAATTTAAATATTTGCAAAATACAAAAATTTTAGTGAAAAAAGATGAGTAAGAAAGATGAGAAATTAGAGGATAGCATTGAAATAAATATGTTATATTGAGTAAAAAATTTGTTCTTGAAGTACTAGGTAGAAATAAATTATGGATGACTATCAATATTTATAATAGGCTTCTTTGCCTTCCACCATCTTGAATTGAAATTCTTATCATAAAAGTAGAGATGAACCTGAGTTAAACCTTAGTCTCATGAACTTTTTCCTTAAACCCTAAATACTTAGAAAATGAAGTAGAGAAGGTGTGCTTTGGGATGAGGGTAATAGAGTACATTTAGAAGTTTTATTTCTTATAGAGTGCCAAAAAAGTAGTCAAATTTTATCCACTAACTTATTCCATTGGCTATGTAGCCTTTACACTCATATGTGGCTTGATCATATAATTTGATCTTAGATCATATAGTTCAATCATCCAAAAATCATATTCTTATAGCTTAAATAAATCAAATTTAATTATTTTTTTGTCGTGTTTTTATATTCTCACTCTAAATATACAAATGAATTAATTTATTTTTATTTTTTCATTTTAAAAGTTATTTTCAAAGAAAAATAAAAATTAAAGAAAATAAAATCCTAAAAATATAAAAATTAAAGCATTTATGTCAATTATTTGTATTTAACTTCAAAAGGTACAAAATCTATTACGATCAAATGGTTTTGTAAACATACCTGCCAACTAATCTTCTATGTCAATAAATTG
The DNA here is from genome assembly GCF_001263595.1 of Phalaenopsis equestris. Lineage (NCBI taxonomy): Eukaryota > Viridiplantae > Streptophyta > Magnoliopsida > Asparagales > Orchidaceae > Phalaenopsis > Phalaenopsis equestris. The sequence goes on from NW_018253613.1 coordinate 32,793, forward strand.
TATTTTAATATTCCCTTCTACAATAATATCTCTTAAAGTGATGTTAGATATCATGTATTATTTTCCTAAAGTGTTAAATCAATTTTTTTATTATACAAATTGTACTAGTATCATTGCACATATTTAATGTTTTACTAATGAAAATTTTAAAATAAGTGTGTCTATTTAAGCCATAAAACATGAGCAATTTATCTCCCAAATGTAATCTACATTTCTTCAATGAAAAATAATGTGAATGTGTTCTATTTTCAAGATATTAAGAAATAACCTACGAACTAACATGTAACAAACAAAATCTTTCTAAAAGATCATTAACATTTATCAAATCAAAAAAAGGATTAACTAGTACAAAATGTGGATGAATCTTCATAGTTAATAAGTGAAAAAAAAAATTGTGAATATTATTTTATATATAAAAAAATTGTGAATAATATCATGTGTGTGTGTGTGTGTGTGTGTGTGTGTGTGTGTGTGTGTGGGTATGAGATGTAGATATAACTTTAAATATTCAAATATATTGAATTTTTCTATCTGTCCATGTAAATTAAATAATTAACAAATAACATTAACTAAAGTTTGTATCAACCATTATTTAGTTATGTATCATGTTGAATAACTCATAATAATGTATTGACAAATTGAGATAAGGTTGTTTTACCCAATTAGGATCATCACATGTCCTACGCAATTTATGCTCTTTTTTTTTTCTTTTTATGTCAATTTTATATGTAGAAACAACCATGAAATTATTACATGTGGTATCATTGAAGAGATAGTTTAATGATTTCAAATGTATTGTGATTCATTCTGAATTTTTTTGTATCACTCATAAAATGAAATATCAAGCATCCTTATCTTTGATTATTGGTCAGAATTTATTTCTATCAAATTTTACATATGATAGTCAATAGATTGAATAAAGATGGTTGTTCTAACTTTCTAAGAATTAAAAAGATAAATTATCAGATAAATAGAGTACCCTTCCGTTATATTATTATTTTGAAAGTGTGATATATATAAGGATTTTCTTTGTGTTGCTAACACTTTTAGGCAAAAGAAGTTGCTCCGATATCAACCAAAAATAATAGCATAATTAAGAGTGGCTAAAAAAACTATTTAAAAAAATAAAATTCTTTCTAACAACTATTTTTTTTTCTATATGGTTGTAGCAAGAGCAAATACTTTCACAAGAAGCTGACTGTCTTTATATTTTCAATTTTTTTTCCTAAATCATTTATCATGTTCAATCAATTTTCAACGTATATACAAGTACTTTTTACAATACATTGCAATAAGTAAAAGTGTAAAGGTAAACTATAATGTAGAAAGGGGTGAAAAAAAGACAAATCAATACTTTGTGATTTTACCATCAACCAACCAACGTTTACTCAAACAATTATTTATTTTGATCAACTTAAGTTAAATTTACTCAAGATAAATGAAATAAGTTAATTTAAGTTGAGATAAAATAGAAAAAATATTGGCTTTCTAGAATGAAGTAAGAAAATCTACAATTTTATGATATTTTTACAAATCTAAAAAACCCAAAGGGTGCACTTCAAGATGAAATAGAATCCATAATTATGACATAGCTATATAACACCATGATGTCTAAAATCAGTGGATCAAGTATATGTTCCTAACAACAATATTATATATTTAGGAAGCTATCAAGGAGATTTTCTTAAAAGTTAAATATGTCATTCTCATCTAAGAAATCAAAAAGAAGCTCTCAGCAACTAAACAAAGTAATCTCTCTAATTGAATATCTCAATAAAATAAAGGTTATTAGTTGGAACTCGATACTACCAATATCTCAAAATAAAGTGTAGTGTTGATACTATAATTATCAAACAATATGTAAAAATTAATGAATTTTAATTAACTTGTTTTACATGAGTCAATGCTGAATTCAATCAAATTCTTATTGAAATCTTGAGCAAAGAAAATCTATAATGCATAAAAGAGATCTCGCTCATACAAACCAAGGAAAGAAGGGTAGTAATGCTAGACACCCAAATTGGAAGTGTAGACCATAACAGCCTTTGAAACTGAAGATGGGGGACTTATTATTGATGAATATTTCCAAAAAGACGGACAAAAGCCTTTTTCTCTAAAAGCAACATGCAAGTATAACAAATAAAATAGATGCATTAAAGATAAATATTAAAAATTTCATGAAAAGTCTAATGTTATAATAAAAACAAAGAGGACAACCTAAAAGTCTAGCTTATTTCAATGAATCATATTAACAAGGTAAGGAAATCTAAAATGGCACATATTCTAACTCTTGTCTTTTGAATGTTTCTAGTTATTCTCCTAAAACCTGGATGATAGACTTAGGAGCTACTAATCACATGCAAACTGCTTTTCAAACTTATAATACTTATCATGAAAACTGGAAAATAAAGGTAACCCATGGTTAATTAACCACAATAGTTGGTCAAGAAAATATCTCAATTGTTCCTATGTTTATTCACATAGCTAACACCTATGATTCGATATATACATTCATAACATTTTAATGTCATAAACCTATGCATGAAAATGTATCTTTTACTCTTAAAAAATTAATAATAATGGCATTTTTGAAATAATACTAAAGATTTGAGTGTTATGCACTTAAATATGAAAGTTTAGATGTTAGACGTTAGATTTGTACATAGTTAAGAACAGTAAGGCATGTATGTAAATTGCTTTATTTATTTCAAAAATATATTAAATATTCCAAATCTAGCAATAATTCTTTTTTCCATTTATAAGCTTGCCAAAGACAACAATTGTTATTTGACATTTTTTTATTAATCTCAGAGTATTTCAAGACCTCGATATAAGGAAGAAGATTGGGCAAGATATTGAAAAAGATAGGCATTACCTACTTATAATGCTTCATCATATCTATTATAAATAACAACATATATATACTACGGCATCTCGTCTTTAAAATCACACAAATGTAATTTTTCCTTCTTCTTTTATAAACATTAACATTGGAAATTTTTATTATGAGATGTGTGAAATTGCTAACATCATAGAGTTCCTTTCCATAAAAATAAATCAAAACCACCTATTCCTTTATGATAAATCACTCTAATATCTCTTTAATAAAAAATCAATTAGGCCTTAATATTAAAAAAAGATTTAGGATTGAAATATTGTTATAATAGCGGCTAAGGGCAATTTAGGAGTTATTAGTCTAAGGGCAATTTAGTCATTTATAATTTATTATTATTTAGTATAAATGTCACTAATATGTTTAAAGTTTGGGGTACACATGAGATTCTTGTCTAGAGCCTTAGGGTTAGGGTTAGGGTTTGGGAGAGATTTACTACCTCTTGAATTATAAGAATTGGGAGAGATTCCCTTTCTCTTGAATTGTTGGTGCATATTTTATGTATTCGTGTTGAGTTGTTTGATGTTATTGTAATAAAATAATATACTTGTCTCGATTTATGTGGAGCTTCCTAGCAAATTGGTATCAGAGCAATCGGTCTTGGGATTTGAGTGTCAGAGTTTTCACAAAGGGAAAAAATATTACAACCGAACTCTGGATGCATCCGGAGTCCAATGATGGGGCATTAAGTGTCAAATAAGCCCCACCGTTTTTAACACTGATTAATATCACTGTATTGCAGAGGGGCCCACTAGATGCCAATTATAAGAGTCGCGAGTTAAGCTCGCTGGAAAGGCAACAACACGATGGCGTCCTGCACCTATGATGTCTATCGTGATTCCGACATCTATGAGGTGTATGTCGAGATTTGCGTTGTTCATAGACTCGAAACTCCCATATTCTCATTCCGAGACTCGCGTATACAGTCACGATAGTCGCACTGGGTTACGACATTCCTTCGGCAACCCTTCTTGATTCATTCGCAATTCGAGCAAGTTGGGGAGGATCGCCACATATAGGTTACACCAACAATGGGATCACGGAGACCTCGCAATCGAGTCAAGATTCAGTAATACACCTCGCGGCGTACAAGTACGAATGTTGCGATACAGTAAGCTAATGTTGGGATCAGGCATGTTCTAATCACAAACAGTAACGAATCCACCTATCCGGGAGGCAAATCATGAGATTGTGGCGTACAGTGACCGAAGATTACTCTACAATCACCATTCGGGCTATTCAGTCTACCAAAGCCAACAAAGATCTCAGCTTATAGTAGTTACGCCGTTGTGATTGAAAATCTTCTTTTGGGAGTAATGGTTGTAAAAACATTGATGCTCTGAAGAAAAGTTAGAGACCATCCACATTTAGAGAAAGAGACAGCCACATTTGAGTCAAATAGAGGAACTTTTCTTTGAAATTAAGGAGCAACTCTTATCCGTGGAGGAGCATTTCTCATCGATGGATGGGCGGTTCGAGCGGAGGTTCACGGTCCTAGAAGCTATAATGTAGATCATAGAGTTTCATGCAAAACTATCAACAAAACTACCACCACTTGCAGTGGGATCTAGCAACGGCGTCTTGAGCGGACATGAGAGGTAGTAACTAAAAGCATTCACGAAACATAAGGGCAATATTGTTGTCTTAGACAAATCTAGAGCTGTGAGATCAGTTGAAAGAATTGAGAGTGAAATTGAGTGCCAACAATTTGAAGGAATTGCAGGGCATCAGAGCAGCGTCATTATATTAGGAGGATTTGGAGCCGCGGGATTGATTCTAAGAAAAGGGAGTATAATTGATCAACAACACTTGGAAGGAATAATGCAACCTCCAAATAGTTGGAATGAATTCAAGCAGGTGAGATTGAACAAAGGAATCGGGAGCAGATTCAATCAACATCAGCTGGAGAGAATTGCATGACATATGGAGGCTTGGAACCAGCGGCGACAGATAAAATGTGGTGGCATGTAATTTAGAGGTGAAGAAGATCACTTTCAAGTACTTTCGCTTGCAACAAGGAACCCTGGTGGGTGGGACCCGGGTGAAGGCTTGCACCCAACTGCTCTGGTGCCCTTTGTGATGGCAGCCTTCTGGGCGAAAGGCAGTGCAGGAGTAATGATGAGAACGAGACAAGTGGAGAAGAGCAAAGGAGTTTGTAAGGGACCAATTTTGACATTGCAACATTTCATGAGGGAGACAAAACGGTGGTGCTTAGCAATGACCCCAATTTGTGTTTGACTTTGGTAACACTGAAGACTATGATGAAGGTGATTAAGGACGTAGGGTTGAGATTCATGATTAAGTTGCATGTCAGGGAAGAGACACAAGATACGGTATTGGCAAATATTTCGGGATTGACAAGCTAATGAATGAACTATTTGGGGTGACGATATTATCGAGGATTAACTTAAAGGTAGGGTATCATTAGATTTGGACACGACTGAAGGATGTACATAAGACAATGTTTCAAGATGGTGAGGGTCACAACAAGTTTCTGATAAAATAAAAAGAATTGTCACATGATGATACCACGTGGAAGTAATACGACCTGATACAACAACAGTTTTTTTTCACCTTGAGAACAATTTCTCTTTCTGGGAGGGGAGTAATGTTATAACGACGTCTAAGGGCAATTTAGTTTTCATTAGCCTAATGAAATTTTGGTCTTTATGAGCCTAAGGATGATTTATTTATTTATCATTTATTAATGTTTAATATGAATATGGTTAATATGTTTAGGGTTAAGGGTATGCATAAGATTATTGTTTGGAGTTCTGGAGCTAGGGTTTGGGAGAGATTTCCTATGTCTTGAATTGTAGGATTAGGGAGAGATCGCCTATCTTCTTAATTGTGGTGCATATCTTATGTATTCATGTTCAGTTGTTTGATGTTCTTGCAATAAAATAGTTTACTTAGCCCTAATTTCGGCAGAGTTTCATAACAAATGCCAACAATTATTTTAACCAAATTATATCTATTTTGGTCGCTATAGCAAGTACAATTCACAAATCCAACTATCCTAATACATTAACAAAAAAAAAAGAGTAGCAAAAAAAAAACTAACACTTTATAGAAGTCACCAAAAGTATTCTATTTGAAAATAAAATCTCTAAAATATATTGAGGAGAATTTCTCCTAACTTCCAAATGTGCCATTAATAGGATACATATAAGAACGATTGATTTCAGAAATCCTTAAATTATCTCACTAAAATTTTGCCCAAAAATATTTTTTTTAAACTTCATCCAAAAATTTTTATTGACTTATTTGTTCACATCCACAAGCAACACCAAGAGAAACGTGATCCTAGAACACTTAAGTATGACTTTTAAGGATATTCATTTACTCAGAAAAAGAAAAAAAAAATCATTCAATAACCAAAAAAAATATTTATTTTCAAATATGTCAGTATTGATGAAAAATAAAATTTATTTACTCATATTTGTGTTCATGGAGAGGATAATCAAGTGAAAGAAAATTTTGATGAATTTAAATTTTTCACTCTTGACATTCTAGAACACTGCCATTGTCGATCCCAAGCCCGGATGAGAAAAGTGGAGGGTTGCGTTAGGTAGTCGACAGCCAGCGTAAAACTTGTCGAAAAAAAAATCATGACATGAATTCTTTTGATCATTGTGTAAGTGTTAGGGCGTCTCTTGGAAGCGACGCGTTGTATATCCTGAATACAGTGAAAAGTGTGCAAGGGCCGCTACACCGGCGCCCGGGTGTAGTGTCCCCAACACCCGGGTGTAATGTTAAATAAGTAAGGGTTCTCCATTATGGATGAATGCAGACAAAAAAGTTAGTTCATGAAACTATATATGTATTCTCACAGATATATTAATGTAATTAATATATATCTATGATTCATAGAAAAATAAATATCTCATGCATTTAAGAACCTAAATGTGTTGGAGAAAATGCTAAGAAGATTGATAACTTAGATTTTAAGCTTTGGAATTCTGGTAAGAGTCGTACTAGAAATAGTGTAGGTGTAATTATAGATAAAAGTTTGAAAGATAATGTTGTAAAAATTAATAGAGTTGGAGATAGAATTATAGCACTTAAGATTATCATTGATCCCAAGATTTTTAATATTATAAGTGCTTATGCTTCTCAAGTAGGTTTAGATATCGGGTCTAAAGTTAAATTTTGGAATGACTTAGAAGACTTAATACAAATGATACCTCTTAAAGAAAGAATTTTTGTTGGAGGAGATTTAAATGGACATGTCGGTAGAGTGGTAGAAGATTTCAGAAATATTCATGTTGACTACGGTTTTGGAGTAACTAATGAAGATGATAGAGCTATTTTAGATTTTGCTTTAGTGTATGATTTTGTTATTACTAATACTTTATTCAAGAAAAGAGATGAACATCTTATTACTTATAAAAGTGGATCTAATAAAACACAAATTGATTATTTTCTTATGAGAAGAAGAGATCGTCGCGATTGTAAAGATTGTAAGGTCATTCCAAGTGAAAATTTAAATACCCAACATCGTTTATTAGTTTTAGATTTAAGATTAAGAGTTTTAAAATAAGAAATACTAAGACTCGTCACCGTAGAATTAAATGGAGAAACTTAAAAGACACAAATAAAATTATTTTTATGAGTAAAATTCAAGATTTCAAAATTTGGGATATTCATGAAGAAGCAAATGTTATGTGGGATAAAGTAACAAACACTATTAAACAAGTAGCAAAATATGTGCT
>NW_018253613.1:42210-42478 GCF_001263595.1 Phalaenopsis equestris
TCTGATTAGGAGAGTAGATGTTTTAAATTCGACTTGTGTTAAGAAAGGCAGAGGTAGACCTAGGAAGACTTGGGCTTATTGTATTAAAAATGATCTTAATTTACTAGAACTAAATGAAAATATGGCACTAAATAGGACGCAATGGAGAAAAAGGATTCATGTAGCCGACCCCGTGTAGTGGGATTAAGGCTTTGTTGTTGTTGTTGTTGTACTCTTGACATTCTGGCCACATGACAATAATAACAACATAATATTCTTATCACTAAAT
>NW_018253614.1:0-591 GCF_001263595.1 Phalaenopsis equestris
CAGAAGTACGTGTAGAGTTGCGTGTGCGATTTTTTCCTGCCGGGGAATTAGCAGGTGATCGCCTTGTTGAAATCAAAGGGTAGAGACTCTCACTAGGGATCGGAGAGTGAATTTTAAGTTATGAAAATTTCAAAGATTTCTAAATGATGGGAGTCAAAATGTAAGTGTTGACCCCAAGATGGGAATTGAGATTCAAATATCAACTCAAAAAAGGAGAGTCAGAGTATAAGGACCGAGTATAAGGACCGACTATAAGGACCGACCCCGAATGTAATGAGCCAGAAATGTAGGATTGATTCAGACATGAGTATTGAAATGTAGGTCAATTCTCAAAAGAAAGTGTCGGAATGTAAGGTCCGACCTCAAATGTAAAGAATTAGAAATTTAGGACTGATTCAAGAATGAGAATCGAAATGTAGGTCAATTCTCAAATGAAGATGTCGAAATATAGGGTCCGACCTCAAATGTGAAGAATCAGAATTTAGGACTGATTCGGAAGTGAGAATTGAAATGTAGGTCAATTCTCAAACGAAAGTGTCGGAATGTAGGGTCCGACCACAAATGTGAAGAACCAGAAAGAGAATGAGAATC
>NW_018253615.1:0-226 GCF_001263595.1 Phalaenopsis equestris
GTTGCCCTTCAGGACAAGTACTGAACCGACTGGAAAAGGAATCTTCACAGCTCCACTGAAGTTGCCAGGGCCGACTATATTGATTTCCTTTCCAAACATAATGTTGCTTTTACTCATGAGCGAGACCGTGCAGAAAGGCCTCACAAAATCATGATGGTCAGTGTGTGGGGGAATGCAGTCACCTTCTTCATAAATGTTGATGATGCAACTGTTAGGAATGCAAGTA
>NW_018253615.1:274-849 GCF_001263595.1 Phalaenopsis equestris
ACCGGATCCACTTGGTCATATCTGAGGATCCCAGGCGGATTTCCCTGTCTATCATTCCTAAAATTGTAGCAACAGCCGCATTGAATGGTGATCTTCCCTTTCCCCGCTTCCATTTCTTCGGCTTGGAGTATTTTCTCTGGAGTATGTTCTCTCCATGTGAAGGCCCGCTCAAACTCTATCTCTTAGATCGAAGTTGCAGTCCAAAATGCCACTTTCATCAGTTTCAGAGAAAACCCTGGTATATAGCTCCAAACCCTCCAATATGTTGATAAATTTTCCCTGAACCTCTTCATAGAACTCGAATTTTCTTTTATTTACTCTACTTATCTTGTAGTATTATACCATACTAGGGGTTGACATCTGCCACGGGCGTTCCTTCCTTCGGGCCTTAACGGGAACCCAAACTGGTGTTGGTCGATCTGGAATATGAGATTCGGCCTCTAGTGGGATGTATGACCCTGGGCTCCATGGTGCATGCTGATCAGTCCCCAGTGGGACATATGGTTCATCTATCGCGAAGTCTGGAGTCTGAGACTCATTGGTACTTGAAGTGTATTCTTCTAATGTACTGAAAC
>NW_018253615.1:2226-2734 GCF_001263595.1 Phalaenopsis equestris
ACGCACCGGCGAATCTGAGAGATGATGTCTGGATCTCTAGCGGTAGCACGGCCTCGGTCCTGTACACGAGCATATAAGGTGTATACTGAGTGGGAGTCCTAAAAGTTGTCTGATAGGCCCACAAGGCTTCTAACAGTTTCTTATGCCAATCCCTCTTGTTTTCATCCAGTGTTTTCTTCAAAATTTGTACCAGTGTCTTGTTGAAAGCTTCAGCCAAACCATTTGCTATGGGATAATAAATTGTAGAGTATCTCCAATCTATCCCATGTCTTCTGACGAAATTTTTGATCTTTGTACTTTTGAAAGCTATCCCATTGTCAGAGATTATTCTCCGTGGTACTCTGAAACGGTAGACAATTTGGCTTTTAAAAAATTGAAGGACGTGTGGTGTCGTAACCTCACGTAACGTTACTGCCTCCACCCATTTAGAGAAGTAAGCTGTAGCGGCAAGTATAAACCTGTATCTTTTGAAAGATGGAGGGTCTATCATACCTATTATGTCTGTGCC
>NW_018253616.1:0-1322 GCF_001263595.1 Phalaenopsis equestris
TCTGTGCAGGATCACTAGTGTCTTGTCCGGAGCTAGAGGTTGAATATGAAGTGAATTTTGAGACGATTGATCCGTAATAATAGTCATATCATTCTCTTCTTCAATGACTGGGAACTTTTGAGTTGGGTCCAAAGGCTTTCAAGGTAGAAGTACCTTTTCTGAATTCTCATAAGTTACTTGGAACTGACTGCAGAGTAAGAAGATTATTGAAGGATGTCCAAGCCCATAAGTTGATCCATGAACGACCAGGCCCAAAACAGACTTCACAATTATCGATCCAATATAAACCGGCAGTTTTATTTGAATACAGTAATTTAGAATATCACTTTCTTTAGTTACTTTAATGATCCTCATTGTCAGTAATAGTTGGCCCGAGAACACAGAGTCTTTATCGATGATGATGATGAAAATTTTGTCTATAATGATTATCTCGAAGAATATTTCATGGATGTCCATGTTATCAAAACCAGAGCTGCTACATCTGCGCGTGAGGCTCAACCTCTCATCGAAGAGAAAATCATAGATGAGCTACGTAGACAGGGGTAAAAGTTATCCATCTGCCTCGCACATAGAAAGTGAATACCGAAAAAGAGAAGGATGCAAATTAGCATAAAGCTGCTTCACCACAGGAATGACTATGGCGGCAGTAGTGTAACACAACACTTCCCATCATCATCGCACAGTCATCTCTTAAATTACTATCGAAGTACGTTGAATAATTGTTCAATCCTTGATTCACGAATCCTCTTTCTTTGATTAATCTCCTCTTTGTTAGCACTTTGTTGAAGATTCGTTGCGCCTCGGAACTAACAAATTTTCTCCAATTGAACACTCGAAATCTAGGGTTTTATGTGGAATTGGAAGCCATATAGATAAATTTGGTGGAGTTTCAATTTGTTTTTGGGTTACATGAATTTAAGAACCGAGTTTGGAAGTTTATAGGGAGTAAATCTTGCCTAAAACCGCCAAAAACTGACATTTCAAAATCAGGAAACCATCTTCTCGCCATTCTCTCTATCAGTGGCGTCGATGGCGCCGTCAACAAGCCTTGAGAATTAATTATCTGGACTCTCGGGAAAAACTCGCCGTCGGCGCCCAAGGCAAAAATTTCATAGTTTTGCTCGGGTTTGAATGCGTTTCAATTTTCTCTATGGATCCAATTTTTATGATGATTCAAGGGTAAATACGAGTAGTAGAGTTTAAAACTACCACAAACTAACGATAATTTCAAATACAAATACTATAATCACAATAAAAATTAAGATAACTATAGGTTGCCTCCCACAAAGTGCTTGGTTTAACGTCGTCAGCCCGACCTATTC
>NW_018253616.1:1437-3567 GCF_001263595.1 Phalaenopsis equestris
TGGTTAATCTTTTGATCATGCCATAACTTTAGTTTCTCCTTATAAATTCTGTCGTTATCAAAAAATTCATTTCTTAATTCTTCAAATTCATTCATTTGTAACAATCTCTTCTCACCAGCATCTTTCAAATTATAATTAAATTCTTTAATCGCCCAATATGCTTTATGCTCCAATTCTACTAGTAAGTGACAAGTCTTTCCAATATCATCCTGTAAGCTTATAATGTAGTATCCAGTCTAGTAGACCAATCTACTCTACTAGGGTTTATAGTCTTCTCCAGTATTTGTTTAATCTCTCTATTAGAAACTTCAGCTAACCCACTGGTCTAAGGGTGATAGGAAGTAGAGATTCTATCAATAACATTAAATTATTCTGCCAATCTCTGAATGTATTTAGTCCTGAAATGGGATCCTCCGTCAGTGATAATCACTTTCGGCATTATGTATCTAGTGAAAATGTTTTTCATTAAAAATTTTGAAACACTTTTACCGTCACAACGAGGTAAAGCTTGTGCTGCAATGCATTTTTAAACGTAGTCTACCGCAACTAATATGTATAAGTTCCCAGAAGAAGAAATAAATGGTCTCATGAAATCCAATCCCCAAACATCAAAGATCTCAACTTCTAACATGAAATTCAGAGGCATTTCATTTCTTTTAGATATATTGCCTACTCGTTGGCATCAATCATAAGTTTTTATGTATCTGAAAACATCTCTAAAGATAGTAGGCCAATAGAATCCAGCTTATAAAATTCTATAAGTAGTTTTATCAGTTCCAAAATGTCCTCCATATTCAGAATCATGACATTTCTGAATAATTAGTTCAGTTTCTTCATAAGGTACACATCTTCTCATAATAAGATCCCTACATTGTTTATATAAATAAGGCTCATCCCAAAAATATGCTTTCACATCTTTCTTTGTTGTCGAAATGTCAGCATAGGTGGCAAAATATCACTTATAATATAATTAGCAATATCATCATACCATGGTATTTTCCACTCATTAATATTATAGAGTTGTTCATCAGGGAAACTGTCGGTGCCAGATAATTCATGATATTCGAATCTCGGCAAATGATCAACAATTTGTTTATCAGTTCCCTTTCTATCAATAACCACAAAATCAAATTCTTGCATGAAAAGTATCCATCTAATTAACCTTGGTTTGGTTTCCTTCTTTTGCATGAGATATTTAATAGCAGAGTGATCAGTGCGCACAACACATTTAGTCCCAATTAAATAAGATCTAAATTTGTCAAAAGCATACACAATAGCCAGTAACTCTTTTTCAGTAACAATGTAGTTAATTTGAGCATCGTTAAGAGTTTTATTAGCGTAGTATATAACTTTAAAGATCTTATCATAGCTTTGTTCAAGAACAGCTCCAATAGCATAATCACTTGCATCGCACATCAGTTCGAATGGTTTCTCCCAGTTCGGTGAAACTAATATAGGGGCTATAATTAGCTTTTCTTTTAATAACTCAAAGGCATTTAAACAGTCTTCAGTAAACTCAAATTTCTTCTCTTTTTCTAAAAGTTGGCATAGAGGTTTGTTAATTTTTGAAAAATCTTTAATATAATGTTTGTAAAAACCAACATGTCCAAGAAAACTTCTAACCCCTCTTACATTAGTAGGAGGTGTTAATTTAGATATAACTTGAATTTTTATAGGGTCTACTTCCATACCATTTTCTAAAATTTTATGCCCTAACACAATTCCTCCTGCAACCATAAATTGACATTTTTCCCAATTTAGAACTAAATTATGTCTTTCGCATAACTCCAAAATTTTTTCAAGATAATTTAAGCATGCGTCAAATGAAGTTTCAAATAAAGAGAAATCATCTATAAACACTTCTATTCCATCATCAATTAACTTACTAAATATAGACATCATACATCTCTGGAATGTTGCAGGTGCATTACATAATCCGAAAGGCATTCTTCGAAAAGCAGAAGTTCCAAAATGACTAGTAAATGCTATCTTTTCTTGATCCTCAGGAGCAATAGGAATTTGATGGTAGCCGCTATATCCATCTAAAAAATAAAAATATTTGTGCTCAGCAAGTCTATCCACTATTTGGTCTAAAAATGGTAAAGGGAAGTGATCTTTCCTAGTGACAAT
>NW_018253616.1:5547-7252 GCF_001263595.1 Phalaenopsis equestris
TTTTTCTGTATCCACTTTCTCTTTTTTAGTTTCCATTTCTTTCTGCACTCTTATTTCCAATTCTTTTCCACTTCGTAATTGTATCACTTTTATTTATTTTTTTCTTTGATCTTTAGGATTTTGTTCCACAGTACTACGAAAAGTTCCTGATGTTCGGTTACTAAGCGCAGTAGTGATATGCCGTAATTGATTTTCAATATTCGTAATATCAGTTCCTTGATTTTGTAACTGGTTTCTCAATATGCCCATTATTGATTTGTAGAAGAATTGTTATTCCAGATATCAGTTCCTTGATTTTGTAACTGGTTTCTCGATATGCCCATTATTGATTTGTAGAAGAATCGTTATTCCAATTAAAGTTAGGATGATTCTTCAAACCTGGGTTATAATAGTTCGAACAAGGATTGTTGGGATTATTGTTAATAGCATGTAAAGTTTCATAAGACGGTTGAACATCCATAAATTGCCCAAATGAATTCTCTTCCATCATAGTAGGTGTTGGAGAATAATTCATTCCATAATGATCTAATTTCTCTAATATTGCAGCAATCTGTGAAGCTAACATAGATATTGCATCAGAATCATGGATACTAGCTACTCTTTTAGGATTTACCCTTTTAGAGGGCCATTGAAAATTATTGGTAGCCATCTCTTCTATTAATGAATAAGCCTCATCAAAAGGTTTTGACAATAAAGAACCACCAGTCGCAGCATCTATAATCGATCTAAGATATCCCACTAATCTATGGTAAAAAGTTTGAATTATCAACCAATCTGGTAACGAATGATGTGGGAACTTTCTAAGAATATCTTTAAATCTCTCTCAAGCTTCATATATCGACTCTCCATCAATCTGACAAAATGATGTTATGTCATTTCTAAGTTTAGCAGTTTTGGATGGAGGGAAATATTTGGATAAAAATTTCTGTGAATGTTCTCCCTAAGTTCTAATGGATCCAAGTGCTAATGAATTTAACCACATCTTAGCCTTATCCCTAAGTGAAAAAGGAAAAAGTCTAAGTCTAACAACATCGTTCTAAACTCTGTGATATTTAAAGGTAGAACAAAGTTCCAAAAAACTAGCGAGGTGTAAATTATGATCTTCATTTGGTGTACCACTGAATTGATTGTTTTATACCATTTGGATAATAGCAAGTTTGAGCTCAAATGAATTAGCAGCTACATCAGGAATTTGGATAGATAAGTGAATTTCATCTGCTGTAGGATTTGCATATTCTCATAGAGGTCTAGGTTGATGTTCATTTTCTATTCCTTGATAGTTCACATTATTTTTCATTGTTTCAGGATTTCTAGGTTCTTTTCTTAGTTTTCTAATTCTCCTAACAGTGCGTTCTAATTCTGAATCATAGGGTATAAGATTTTCAGGTCCAAATTTATGCATACAATTGAAATCAGTACACAGAAAAACAATTAACTAAATATGAAAATAAGTTGCAATTCAATAAAAGTTTTCTAATAGTCCTAATTTTTTCGTTACTCTAATTACGATTTTTTTTAAAAGAAAATCTAATTTTCACTCCCCGGCAACGACGCCAAAAACTTGACAGAGACTTTATATATGCTTAAAAATACAAGAATTTGATAATGTTGCTAGAAGATTTAAATCCCCGGCAACGGCGCCAAAAACTTGATAACAGTTATAGATTTGATAAAGATGTGTATAAAATATTCAATAATTGCAAAA
>NW_018253616.1:7848-15827 GCF_001263595.1 Phalaenopsis equestris
CTTGGATGTAATCTTCACTTTAGTTGTAAAACTCAACATATTTTAACAAAGTAATTGGCCAGATTGAAAGTAAATTAAGATTGAAGTGAAAAGATCATCACAACTTCTTTAACATTCTCATGGCACAACCAATTCGAATCACCATTTCACAAAATCTCAAGACAAGAAGAAAGACAAAGAAAACTACTCAAAACTCATGGAGAAGATACAACAAAACTTGGAATTTATATATATAAGCAAAGTCATACAAACTTCAATAATTAAATATAACTTATCTCTAATTCCACCCCAAGCAAACTCCTTGAAGTTCCTCTGAATCTCTTCCTTTCTTTACAGCACACAGAATTCTCCTTCGAAGCAGCAAGGAGGAAGAAATCTCTCACTTTCCTTCCACTCTTACAATCTCTTGAAGAATTCCTCACAATACTATCTAATCTCTAGACTCTAATGGGCACCACTAACAACAAAGACTCAGCGGTCACTCTTTTTCGGCCTCCAAATGTTTCTTTTAAAGTTGTAGAAGAGTTTTCAAGAGTTTCCCAAGCGTCCCTTCAAAAATCGTCCACAGTCAATGCATCTGTTGAGAGAACCGACGTGCTCACCGTCGGCGGCCTCGATGGTGCGGTCGGCGGCCCCGATGGCGCTGTCGGCTGCCTTCTAGAATATTTAATTCTGGACTCTCGAGAAATACTCGTCGTCGGCGGTGTCAAGCTCGTCGGCGGTGTCAAGCTTGTCGTCGGTGCCTAAGATTAAATCTTCATATTTTGGTTCTTTTTGTTCCAAATTCGCTCCTTTTTGCATCTTTTTGCTCCAATGACCATAATTCATCATACTTGCAACAAAACACCAAAAATACCTTTCTTTAAAGTGCAATATCATCAAAATCAGTGTAAAATAGGTATGAAAATCTCAACATATTTTCCTTTGGTCAGCATTCCACTTGGTTGTGAATGAGGTCGTCAAAAAACTTCATCATTTCCCGTTGATATGTTTCTCTGACGTTCTTTAACCCAAACGACATTACTGTGTAGCAAAAGATCCAAATTCACATTTTGAATGATGTAAGTGCTGCATCTTTTGTAGCCATCTTGATTTGGTTATATCCTGACGATTCACCCATGTAGGAGAAAATTTGATGCGTCAAAGCGATGTCCACCATTATTTCTGGTATCGAAAATAGAAATTCATCCTTTGGACATGCTTTGTTTAAATCCCTAAAGTTGACACAAACACGGATTTGTCCATTTTTCTTCTTAACTGGCACAATGTTGGCTAACCATGTGGGCCATTGCTCTTCTTTAATAAAGTTGGCATCTATCAACTTCTTCACTTCGACGATGTCTTGTTGTTCTATTTCAAGGCGCATTCTCTTGGGAGCTTGTTTAACCGGGGTTATATTCTTGTCCACCCCAAGTTTATGGACTACAACCTCTGCTGACAGTCCTGACATTTCATTGTAGCTCCACGCGAAGTAATCTTTGAATTCTGTTAATATTTTGACCAATTCTGTAGATTCTTCGTCATCAAGTAGAGAACTTATAAATGTAGGCCGGGGTCAATCTTTAGTCCCGAGGTTAATTTATTTCAATTCATCGATAGTAGATTTAATTTCCTCCTCAAATTCTAGTGGAGCATCGTCTATTGGTTGATGTCATTCTTTTGGGTGCTTGTTTTAATGGGGTTATCTCTTCATCCTTCCTGAGTTTATGAACTGCAACTTTTGTTGATAGTACTGACATTTCATCATAACTCCAGGTGAAGCAGTATTTAAATTCTGACAGTAACTTAATCAATTTTATAGTTTCTTTATTGCTGAGTAGAGAACTTATAAATGTTGGTCGGGGCTGCTCCTCCATCCCAAGATTAATTTCTTTCAATTCATCAACAGTTGATTTAATTTCTTCCTCAAATTCTAGCTGAGCGACTTCTATCAACTGATCGGTAGAGTCATCCTCCACATCGAGGCACTCCTCTTTCAATTCACTAGTGACAACCATGAAAAGTTTAGAATCATCAACTAGTCCTACTGTACCAAATTCCAGACTCTCTTTCCAATTGGGAGTTTGACATTTAACATTCCATAATTTTTCAAACAGTAGTAATTTATCTTTTAGCATTTTTTTAGTAAATGTCCCTGTTGAATCAACTTTTGAGCATTTTTTTTAGTAAATGTCCCTGTTGAATCAACTTTTGTGCACAAGGAGAAAAGTAACCAAAAGGTAATTCCAATAAGTCATTAGGAACCTCATCCAAATTTACATGATTTTTAAGATTAATAGAAGTAGAAGCACGATAAAATTTAATCGGCTTTGAACCAGCGATACAGACTACGTTGACGTCTAAACTCTCAAATTTTTGAGGGAGAATCAGAGTAAGGGCCATGGAATTCACATAGTAATTGATCTGATCATACATTGTCTCATATTCACTTTTCTCCACATCCTCCAAGGATATCTTGTACTGTGCTTTCATCTGTTTTATCATCATCATTTCTTCCTCGGAGCTTTCTTCATCATCAATATTGATGGTCAGCCTAGTCTATTAAATGATCTTATTGGCTCTTCCTTGTCCACGTCCCCAACCTCGACCTCAGGTATATGGGCTAAAAGAAATTCTACCACCTTGTTGCGAAGAGATGAAAGTCGATTATTGAAATAGAGTTGAATGGCCTTGCCATTTTAATTATTTTGAATCTCTTACTTCATTTGCCATAATTTCATGAGAGAAGACAATTTTCTTTAGAGGCGCGTACTAGGCGGCATTTTCATGAATGTCAACTTCATGAACTGAGAATAGTCGCAAATCTCCTTGATGCAATGCTCTTGTCCTTCCTTGTAATCCTTAATACATTAGTGTAGAGACGATGGAACCATATTGTGTACGTGAATCCACAGTCGAACCAGTAGAGCATTAAAAGAGGTATCAACATTGATGATATGGAACTTGGCTGCTGTTACTAGTTCTCCAACTTTCTTAAGCAATGTAATCGATCCAAGGGCTCTTTCTCCCTTCTGGTTGAATCCTCTTAGCACCATTTTATCGACCGTAAGCTCTTAGCACTATTTTATCGGTCGTAAGCTCCTGAGCCTCAATGTCTAAATAAACCAATGTCTGTAGGCTCATCAAGTTGAGTGATGCTCCAGGATGTACTAAAACTCTGGACAACACGAATCTGCTGATGTTAACAAAGATATAGAGCATCCAGTTATGGTCAGCGCTACCAAAAACCAGGTCTTCATTTATGAAGGTTACCCCAAGCTATACTTTAATGAGCAAACTTCATCCGAGGATGTGCTGGCCAACTGAGCTAAGCATGTCTCTAGATTAAGCAAAGCTGTAACTAGAGATTCTCTCATCTCCTTTGACAGGATTAGAGTGTCATAAATGCTTATTTTGGCCAAAAACTTCCTAATATGAGCTATCACGTTGTAATCCACTTTATATAACCCTCCAATCTTTAATATAACCCTCCAATCTTTACTTGAACCCTCCAATCTTTACTTGGTTATGTGTTTCTTCTACTGGAGGAGGTGGAGGTAACTCTTTTTGAGCTACTATTTGCTTTCCTTTATCTGTCGGAGCTGTTCTCGAGGGTAATACCTTTCTGCTCCTTAAGTTTACTTATATAGTTTCTTCTTCTTGAGATGTTGTAGGTAAAATTTCTGGTGCTTCTTCTTCAAAAAGATCCAAGTTGATAACAAGTGGTGCACCATGGCGCTCGAGGATTGGTTCCTCACTTTTGATGCTATCGTAACCATTATCGTCAGTGTCATCGATGTCTTCTTCAATCTTGTTAATGGGTTCACTGGACTTAAGTACCATTTGAGCATTAGTTTAGGAATTGAGATTGAAGTTTGATTGAGAAAAATCAGTTACTTTATTACTAGAAATAGTTAAACGTAGCTGAAATCATAATTATTATATTCATAATACCCTCGATGGGGCAAAAAGATTATTATACATGGTCAGGGATTCAAGGATTTTCTTCCTCGAATCTGAGACAACCAATCTAATTGTAGAAACCCCTATCCTACCCCCCATGCTATCAGTCCTCTGTGGAAACCCCTATCCTACCCCCCATGCTATCAGTCCTCATGACGTCATTATTTTCTTTATCTTCTGATTGTGGTGGTTTCTCCAGCGAAATCTCCAACTTGGACTTGGCAGACTGAAAACTCTGAACGGAGGCTTGTGCTGAAGCGGTCTGAATCTGATTTAGTATCTACTTAGACGACTTATTCCAAACTGTACTCCATCCATCTTTCTCTGAATATTGATCTATTGGAGATCGACTGGGCCGAAATCATATTTACAGAACCCTTTTCAGGTTCTTTTAAATATTCTTTCAGGTTTATTATGTTCCCTTTTTTAAGGTTCTTCTCGAGCTAATCCTTAAAGATGAAACAATCCTCTATAGTGTGTCTAAGAATCCTGTGATACGGGCAATAATTTGGTTGATCCCTTTTGTCGACCTCGTCGGGTTTCTTTGGATATGGTAATCTGAACTCGGGTTTTTTCATTAGACTTCTGAACATCTTGGGTACCACTTTAGCATTGAAGGAATACACCATTTTCTTTCATTCGGACATGGATGGACCCATCTTATTCTCTGCTTGGTATGATCCTCCCCGATGCAGTTGCTAGCTAGATTGACCATACTGTTGTGTATGTTGTTGAACATGCTGTGATGATGACTGGGAATCTCGACGAGCATTTTTTGCATATATCTTCATTGAGTATTTTCCTTCATCGATCTTTTCTACTGTCCCAGACTTCTTATTGAATATTTGAACTGCTCTTTTTCGATTTCTCCTGAGAATCCATTTGTTTAACTTCCTCTTGACGATTGCTAGCTTTGCTGAGTAGCTTCTTGAGGGATTTGATGGTGAGTCCCTTGAGCATGAAAGCTACTGGCCCATGAATGCTCTTGAGTAAGATCTCAATTGCATGATATTTTTGTAGCTGTGGTTCACATTTCATACTAAGTTTTCTCTACCTCAAGATATAATCTACTAGGGTCTCATTGGGCTTCTGCTTCTCCATTATGAAATCTCCAATAGAAACATGATGTTGCGCCTCTACAAATCTTTTCACGAACAATTGTTCTAATTTTGTGAATGTCTTGACTGATTCGTTAGGTAGTTGGACATACCAATCAAAAGCTATCCCTGATAGGCTGCTGACAAACTGTCAGAAGAGTAAAGCTTCATTTCCTCCTATGCTGCCACAACTAGCTTGGAAATGTGCTATATGCTGCCTGGGATTTTCTGTCCCTTTAAATATCTTAAAGTTCGATGTCACAAAACCCTTAGGGTAGGGTACGGCATCGAACACCTCCTAGTAGGGTCTACCCTTCAAAATCAATGCACCAACCTTAGATTGGGCTAAGGGCTCCCTAACCTGTTCGACTATTTGTTTGAATTCCTTTTCTCATATGGCACTTGATGGGGGATCCTTGTTTTGTTGATCATCTTTGTTTGCTGAGGCAACTTCCCTCATTTCATCGGTGATATGTATAATCTCTGGCTGATTAACTTCTGGAGAAGCTAACTGTTGAGGTTGAGACTATCCTTGAGCTTTAGCCATAGCGGTCATGGCAGTGGACATCTCTTCAATTCTTTTCTCCATTTGGCTGATTTGCTCATTCCTTAGGAAGATAATCCTATGAAGATCATCTACGACATTCTCTTAAAAAGAGGTTGAGCGTCACGCGCAGATGCAGCGACTCTAGTTTCGATGACATGAATATCGATGACATGAATATAATATCCATGAAGTCCTCCTTGAGGTAATCCTTAAAGTAAAAATCTTCATCATCTTCATCATCAACGGGAACTCCATGTTCTCGGTCTAACTCAGAAATCTCAATCTTGAGCTTCTCAACTTTTTCTTCAATTACTAAATCTTGTATCGCTTTAAGATCTGGAGGACTCTGCCAAACATCCTTTACTTGCTCATCCATCTCACTGACAATACCTGTGACAATGTCAGACATTTTTGACCCTTGTTTCATTCCATGATACTGCCCTGTGGACTCACTGAACCGTATTGGAACGGCGACCTTGGGGACCCACACCTTTTTCTTTGGTGAAGATGTCTTGAGATGGGGTGTCTCAACATCGGACATCAAAGAGAGGTATGCTCCCTATGGTGTAGACTAGATACAGTACAAGGTAAATTCCTTATCTTTCCCTTCAGAGCTTTAGGACCATCCTCATGATCGGTAATTGGTAGAACTCTCGGACCCATATGTGATTTAACTAGTCAACGTCCTGCGGGTCTCGGAGCAGTAATAGTAGTAGAATTGATGGTGGTAATGGTAATATGAACTCGACTTCCCAAAAAGAATCTGACTAGAATGCTTGTTGACAAAGTTTCAGCTGGTGTCAGAGACCGTCTGACAGATCTGATGTCCCTTATAATCTATTTCTTCATGTGAGGGGATACTGCACATTTAACTCGTTTAAGTAATTCACTAACAAAACAACCTTCTTTGGCAGCTAGTCTCTGGAACACTGTGCTGACTCGGGTGATAGGAGTGAGCTTCTTTCTCTTCTCACCATGTCCATGAGGAGAAAGTAAGGTAGCGGGAATATTCTGGATACTCTTGTACCCATCAGTGCCCATTAAATGATGGAACCCACTCCCCCGCAGAAGTGGATAGGTCTCCAATAGCCTTGTTTCCTCTTGATGAGGAATTTCATCAACAAACATTTCTTCAAAGATATGGGCTTTAGTAGCCTTCCGAATCTTTTGTATGTGGCTCCTTCTTTGAGTTTGGGTTAATGATGCAGTCAAACTCGATCCAATTAGAAATATTGACGGCGGAACAACCAATCGTTCAATCGGGTCTTTGATGATCATAACTTCTTTTCTCTTAGCAAAAAATGGGAGCAATCGACTTAGTAAGTGTCATGGTGGTAGTAGTCTTTACCTTCTTGTAAGAAGGGGAATCCTGTAGACAGTTCATGTTCAACTCAGCAGACAATTCCTGGGCTTTCAGAGCAGCAACTTTCATTATGACGAAGGGAGCTTTCCTGAGGATGACCTCAAGATCTTCAAACCCAGCTCCAAACTTGATGGTGAGGGTGACGTTTCGGGCATCATGGCTTGTTGGTAGGTTGCACAAGAAAGTGAGCGTTGGGAATGCCATTGTAGAAACTTCAAAAAGAAATTCTCGGGGTTAATTATTTGGCTAATACCTCACAATTATAGTGCAAGCACTAAAATTAACAAAGGTTAATCTGATTGGGCAATTCTTTAATTTGTAAAAATTTTAAACTTTTGTAAGAAATGTTTGCAAGTGGAAAGATTTAATTAATATAAGAAAATTTAAGGAAGAAGCACAACATGACACAATTTGACTTATTTTGCAAAATAACAAACCAAACCCGAAGGGAAAAATGAAGTTTAGGACCCAGTATGGGACCGACTTTACAATGCACAATGCCCGGGTGGAACTAGTCCACCAACACACCTATTGGGGGTTTGACCCCATACAAAGATTAAAAATCCTAATGAACTCTTAAACCTCTCTATTCAAATGTGATTGAATAGATGGTCCTGAAGTCTGAAAGAGATGACCGTACTTTCCCAAGAAAGAAATGGGTGAAGCATGTAATTGGATAAAGGGTAATTCAGTCGATAAGGGATATGAACATATTACTAATGTATGAAGATAATATTATTTGATTTAAATGGAGAGAGAAACTATTCCCCAGCGGAGTCGCCAAAAGCTGTCGGCACTTAGAAGTTGAGGAGTAGTTGAGGAGTTGCCCGAGGAGTTGCCCGTTGAAAGCTGTCGGTTGCCTAAATCGAAATCTTGTCGCCCGCTTCGGAGGGACATTTCATTTACACACACACACACACACGCACGCACACACGCGCGCGCCCACGCGCGCGCGCGCGCACACACACACACACACACACACACACACACACACACACACACACACATATATATATATATATATATTAAA
>NW_018253616.1:15847-28823 GCF_001263595.1 Phalaenopsis equestris
GAGAAAGAACTCTTATGAAAGGTAGATCAACAAGATCTCCTTTCAACAGTAATTCTAAAGGAGTGGTACAAGTATCTATCAAGGGACTCTGAGAGTGGATGCCAACATTAGCAAGCCAATGAGCAGGTCTGTTACCCTCCCTATATGTATGAGAAAATGACAGGCTAATCTCCATGCTCAAGGATTGTATGCCAGTGATCCAATTAATCAGATACCAAGGGGTAGATATCCTCC
The DNA here is from genome assembly GCF_001263595.1 of Phalaenopsis equestris. Classification (NCBI taxonomy): domain Eukaryota; kingdom Viridiplantae; phylum Streptophyta; class Magnoliopsida; order Asparagales; family Orchidaceae; genus Phalaenopsis; species Phalaenopsis equestris. Next base: position 16,082 of record NW_018253616.1, read on the forward strand.
CATCAGGAATGTTGATTAAGGTCATTGAGTCAGTTTCAACCATTAATTGGTTCCAGCTACAATTTTTGGCCATGTACAGTACCCAATAAATAGCTTGAGCTTCATCTTCCAAACGGTCCTCAGCCCTGGCAGGAGACTGAAAATAGAGTAAACATTCCCCACTGTCATTTCTGAATACCTCATCTACCCCTGCATTAGGAGCGATGAAGCTTCCATCATTGTTGAATTTGACCCAACCCTTAGGAGAACAACTCCAATGAACAATAATAAATTGTATTTTCCTTGAACAATTGATGGAGGTTGTGCATTGGATCTCAGGAAGTTTCTTGTGAAAATACAGTTTCTGTAAATAGCTGTAGCAATTAGTGGCAATGGCAGTGGCATCCACTTGGGCAATGACTTGGGCTTCATCATATTTCAGCTTATTTCTAGCCATCCAAACAAACCAAGCAATGATGCAAGGGATGGGAGGGAGAGATTGAGCCTGCCAATCTTCCCAGCTTACATGAAAATCATGTCAGGACAACTGAACAGTATTAAGTTTTAGTCTAGGTAACAAGAGGTTCCAAACTTCCTAAACAATGGAGCATTTGAAGAACAAATGGTGGAGAGTTTCCTCTTCAGTTTTACACATGCTGCATCTGGAGGGGCCTCTCAAGCCTTTTATTTTTAAAATATCATCAGTGGGAATGAAACCATAGAATAATCTCCGAGAGAAGAAAGCCATAGAAGGAGAAAGGAACTTGTTCCAAACACATTTTCCCCAAGAGACCTCTTGTTGAGGAAAGCAAAAATTAGCTATGGAAGCAGAAAAAGTCTGAGAAACCTTATTCTTCACTATAAGTTTATCTTTCTTCGATATGTCAATAGGTTTATTCATGACTGTATTGAGTAATCTATTATCAAGGATATTCTGAAGAGCTTGTTGGTTCCAACCACTATCAGACCAAAGGTCATCCACCTGTGTTGTAGGTTTGAATTGAGAACCAGATAATAGAGTGATAATGCCTTCTCAAGTCCAATTATCCAGCCACACATTGAGTCCGCCTTCCCTTATTTCCCAAATAAATAACTGTTCAGCCTTAGATCTCATCTTCAGCGTGTTTTTCCATGTTCTTGAATCCCCCATCTATTAATCACAATAGAAGGATGCAAATCTTTGCAGTATTTTCCTTTCAAGAATTTAGCCCAATTAGAATTCTGTGCTCTAAACATAACCTAGAGTTTGCAAAAGTTGGTTTGGGTAATCTGCTGGAAGCTTTTAAACCCCAGCCCACCTGCTCTAGCACTGCCACAAACTTTTTGCCATCTCACCCAATGCACCTACTTTCTCTGACCTGCCCAAAGGAATCTGTTGAAAGTTCTTTCAAGAGTAGTTTGGATGAATTTCTTCATAATAGATACCTGTCATATATAAGATGGAAGGGCAGCCAAAATGCTTTTGAGGAGGGTAATTCTTCCTCCATTAGAGAGGAAAGTGTTAGACTAGCTGTTGAGTTTGTCTTGGACTTTTAGGATAATATCATCAAATTGGACTTGCCTTGTCCTCCCTTTGAGAAATAAAGTCCCCAAGTATTTCAGGAGAAGAGAACTAGAGCAAAAGCCAGTAAGATCTGAAATCCAATGCTTGATATCTGGTTTCACCCTTTTGCTGAACACAGCTTGGCATTTATATTTATGAAATTTCATTCCAGAGCAATCTTAAAAATTCTCCAGACATTGGAAAACCAATTTAACAACAGATTTAGTAGCTTTGGCAAATATAATAACATCCTTAGCAAAGGCTAAATGGTTAATAAGAATGTTAGATCTGTGGCTATATAGTGAGTGAGGAGCTTTGGCCATTAATTGATTCAATAGTCTAGACAAGTAATCAAAAGCGAAGATAGTTGGGGATGGGGATAAGGGGTCACCTTGCTTGATGCCTCCAAAAGCTGTGAAGATGTCTTGAGACTTCCCATTAATGAAGATAGAATGATAATTGTTATTAAGCCACCTATGGATCAAGGAAATAAAAGACTGAGAGAATCCCCTTGCAGATAGCACCTCCTCAATGAATCCCTAATGTATGGTATCATAAGCCTTTTGTATATCAAGTTTGAAAATAAGATTCCCTCCTCTACACTGTTTGTCCAAATCCAGGACAAATTCTTGAGCCAAAAGAACATTCTCGACTATGCTTCTCCCTTGTACAAAGGCTGATTGATTTTCACTGATGAGATGATGTAAATGAGGCTGCAATCTATTGGAAATCACCTTGCTAATAATTTTATACAGCACATTAGTAAGACTGATAGGCTTGAAATGGTCCTAAAAGAGCTTGGAGTTGTATTTGGGAATTAAGGTAATGGTAGAACATTTAAAATATTTAGGCAAATCCATCCCTCTGAAAAAGCTTTGTACTGCCTCAATAATATCCCCTTTAATGATCTTCCACAATTTCTTATAAAAATCTGCTGACAATCCATCTGGGCCTGCCACTTTGGAGCTGTCAATGGAGGTCAGGGCTCACCAAATTTCTAATTCCCCAGGAATATAAGCCAAGTCCAGGTTTCTTGTGTAACTCTGATCAAATAGGTCTTGTTGAATTGGAAGCCTGAAGACTGAAGGTTGAGTGAATAGAGTTTGGAAATAATGAATAGCACTAGCAGTAATTAAGTCTTTAGATTGAATCCAGTGCCCTGAGGGATCTCTTATCATGTGAATGGTGTTGCATTTCCTCCTATAGTTGATGCAAGCATGAAAGTACTTAGAGTTTCTGTCCCCATCACAGAATCTTGTCTTAGAATCTTTTTGAGCATAGAATTCCTCCTGCATACTAATTGCATTCATCAGCTTTTCATTAGCCAGCATTAAATCCTTTTCAGTATCAGCATTGCATACTAATTGCATTCATTAGCTTTTCATTAGCCAGCATTAAATCCTTTTATGTATCAGCATTGTTTTCCAGCCTGGTCTCCATATCATTCAGTTCCTTTTCAGCCTCCTTTACTTTTAAATTAATATCCCCCACCAAAGTCCAATTCTAGACAGTTGTTTACCATTCTTCTTTTGCAACATCCATAGTTTAATCAGAGGATTAGAGTGGTGAAAATATCTCCACCCCAAAGAGATTTGATTAAGAAAATCTTGGTGAGAAGACCACATGTTGAGATATCTAAAGCTAGACTTATGCTTGATTGGAGATGCAAAAATAGTGATAAGTAAGAGCCTATGATCTGATACTGTCGTGATAAGATGTTGAACAGAAGTATGCAAAAATTCATTCAACCAAAGAGAGTTAACAAGGATTCTATCCAATCTTTCCCATAAAGGTCCTCTCCTCCAAGTAAACTTGGATCCAGTAAAGCTAAGATCAAATAAGCCAGCCAAGCTAATATTATCATTGAAGCAATTCATAGATTTGATATTAGGTGGATTGCCTCCTAGTTTTTCAGTAGGGGCATAAATGGAATTGAAATCCCCACCCACCAACCATAATGAGTTGCAGGATCTACTAATAATAAGAATGCTCTCCCACAGCTCCAATTTGGCCCTTAAGGAGCTTCCAACATAAACCAAAGTGCCAGTCCCTCCTGACCCCCAAAGATAAACTTGATGTGAAGGAATTGTGGATGATCCCACAAAATTTGACACATAACTTCCTGTTTATGGAGTACCCAAATTTTATTATTCAGATTAGCAAAATGAGAGAAGCCAGAAAATTTTCTAAGGATTTTCTGGGGGTTTTTGGAATCCATAGGCTCCAAAATAGCCACAAACCAAAACTTATACATCCTATTCAAAGCAATAAGTCTATTAAGGGATTTAGGATGTGCCAATTCCCTAACATTCCAACTCAAAAGGTTCATCATCCAAAGGAAATGGATTTACCCCTCCTTCTAGAACTTACCATGGCCTCCTTTATTTCATTATGAGTTTTTCTATCTCTGAATGAGTATGTTCCTCCCTTCACACTGGTTAACTCCTGGTTACCATTTTTTTTCTTATTTTTTGGGTTTTCTATTCATCTACCAAGGTAGTCTGTAATTCTTCAACTAAGGTAGAGTCCACACGATATACCTATTAAACAACCTCACCAACATGCAGCTGAGAACTCTGGGGCACAGAAGCAAAAGGTTCCTGGGCAGTGGCTGCACTAGCTATGACCTGTACAACTAATGGTTCTTGATGACTTCCTGAGGGGCCAGCTTCATCATTGGATAAATTATTTGTCATTGCATTCAAAAGAGTATGGTGGTTAGAACTAGCAATGGCTGTACTTTTGTCTGCATTATCAGTCTCAATAACCAAAGCAGTATTATGGTTTGGTAAATTTCATCAGGACCTTTGACATTATACCTAGAATTGGTATGATCATAAATCTCAGCAGTAATTGCCCTTTCCCTCACAAGCTCCACCAAAGGTTCCACAGGCAGATCAGTATCTTTTGGGGACCCTTGATTAGAATTCCTGAGATGAGGGTGCAGTTTGAAACACTTATTATCCGTGTGACCAAACATACAATAGTGGAAGCAATAGTAAGGCTTTTGTTCAGCAATGATTTTCTGCCAATAACCATTATGTTTAGTACCATTATGTTACCATTATGTTTAGTACCTAACCATATTTCATCAACTGCTGGGAGAGTTAGGTCCCTTTCAACTAGGAATCTGGCTACTGATGGTCTAGATAATTTGAAAGTTGGAACATCCAATTTTATGGGTTTACCCAAAGCCTGTCCAATATTAAACAGAACTTTATGATTGAAAAAATGAAGCTTTAATCCTGGAATTTTAAACCATATAGGAACTATTGAGAGTTCCTTGCTATGATCAAATTAAGTGGACCACTTTAGAATCTTCATAGTGTTTCCTTCAATCTGTAAAACCTGCTTAGAAAAGACTCTGGCATAATAATCTTCTCTTGTTAGGTGGATTAGAATGTGTCTTCCATCAATGAGGCCAACTCTCTAAGCTCCTTTAAGTTTAATGCCATCAAAGAACTTCCTTATAGCTTCCATTTTTGGATGACCTAATTGAAATTTGCCTATGAGAGTGAATTTGCAATTCTCAGTCAAGTTTTGGATATCCTCTTCATTATAAAAAATGGCCATTTTTTCACTCTTCCTGCTCAAAGGTTTAATGATTGGGTCAGCCACCTCATGGTAGCTTTGAGGAAAAACCAAGTCATCAAAATTTCTAATAGGGTCAAAGCCTTTTTTGACAACATCAGCAAAAGTGGCCTTTGCCCATTGAATATTAGTGGCTAAATCCACATTATTTTGTTCAGCCATCAACACTCCAAATCAATGGAACAGTAACTCGACAACAACTTGAATGAGAAAAGTTCCCGGGAAGCAGAAAAACCAGAGAAGAAGCTTTTAAGGATAAAAGGAGACTCAAGGAGAGGGAAAACAAGGAGCATAGAAGGGCTGGAGATCCCCATAAACCTTAGACTATCCATGGAAACCCTAGAAGAGCTACCACCAAGCCAGTTGCCACTTCCATGTTACATATATATATATATATATATAATTAGAAAAATATGAAATCAAATTGATCTCATATCCTTCATAGTTTAAATGAAAGAGCACTACATCTCAAGCTATGTATCAATCCCGAAAGATAAACACAAGACTTGAGGGTAAGGTTCAATCAAACAAACTAAGAAATATATGACATCCGTTTGGCCTGAGAAACCATTTTATTATAAGCCGACAAGTTCTCCTATTTAATACAAAGAATTAGATAGGGTTTATATTAAGCAGGTTTTAGAAAAGTTTCTTATGAAGGCAAGCACTTATAGTTAATTACATCTTAGATAACTGAAGTCACCTAAGAAAACTCTTGATAAAAATCAAAGGATATTGTCTTCAAGAATTTTAAAGGGATAGGAATTTTCAATGAGATTGGACAAAGTGGTGTGAAAGGGGAATGACTCAAATTTGGAACATTTTATGGAATCCAAAGCAGGAGAGACTAGGGGATGTCATAGATCCAGAGAAGAATCGAGGTGACTTCCCAAGCTACCCTATGGTTTGGCTTCAATATAGAGGAGAAATTATTTAAATATGTCATCTTAAAAATTTTATTAGTTAGGGTTTACATTCGTATGAAACGATCACACGAATAACCTGAAAGATATGAGGATTTAGGCCATGACGAATGAGAACCTCGGAATCCTAAGACGAGTTATGACTTAGATTGTACTGCAGAGCTGTACAAAGGCCTAAAGAGAATTTAAGGATTTATCTTGCACTAGCCAGACAACCTTGAAGTCCTATGACTTGGTTGTTTAATTCAAAGGAATGGTTTAGCTGTTGTAGACATGTTATGCTGTTGAAGATGGTTGTACTGCCCACAATGCTAGCTCCAACCTCCTCGTCGTGGCGAGTTTAAGTTTTCTAATGTGTCAAGTCATGATGTCAAATCAAATATTCCTAAGGGTCATGGTTAAAATATTATGGGGCATATTAAAGTTGATTAGAGCCACACCGGTTAGGATCATACGGTTCCTTCATTTTGGTACCACTATTTTCATTTGAATTCACTTAGTCCAAATGAATTTACTAAACTCAACTTAACGAGTTTCATACTTTCATTTAGACTGTGGGAAATCTCGTTAGCAACCGTAGGTTACCTACTCCGAGGGATTCCCAATCATCCGATAGAGACGTTTTGATTCAATTGCAATTTTTTTGTGATGTTTGTGATTATATTTTAAGTTGCCTTATATTTTGAAAGTTATGGTGGTGAATTTTATCTTGTTAGACATGTATACAATTTTGCAAGAAATTTAAATTGCAGGAGTAGATGAAGGTATAGCTACCAAACCCCAAGCTATAATTTTATTGAGCCTATGAAGTTCTTAGTGGATGATTTTAGAACAAATTATGGCAAGTTCAACTTGTCCTTCAAAATATCCAAAAGATTTCAAAGTGCTCGGGGACCCTGAACTACTTTGGAGATCTCTTATATTTTTTTGAATTCATCTTTTGAACTTATTGTATTGTTATATTAATCATCCGAGTTTAGAGTGGCTACCCCGTTGCCCAGTGAAACTTGACATTTCAATTAACCCAAAGATAGAATACTTAAGTCAATTTGATACTTGGCTTTAAAGATTATATGGATTAATGCCCCTAAGGCAGACACAAGTTATTAAAGATTTGGTGCGAATCACAAATGGGCTTGAAGTACTTAACGAGGTGTTAATCCCCAATCATATTATCTTCTAAATCCAATCAATTGAGTTTAGACATCGAGCATAGGTCACTACCAAGCCTTTAAAAATCATAATGGAGGAAAATGGTGGTAGCTAAAATCTGATTTTAAATGATGTACTTTCTTATCAAATAATCAAATTGTCCTCAACTTTGGGCTTAAGAGAAGTAAGCTATCATCTTTGCCTATCACTTAAGAATCATTTGATCTTAATTGAGTTTCAAGTCATGAAGATTAGAGAAATTATGATTTTGTTGATATTTTGAAAAAGTGGTAAGTGAGTTTCTACCTTTAACCCATTGCATTTCAATCATCCAATGCATTCATTAAGGATCAAAATTACCCATCCTCAATGGTTAATCCTAAATTTTGATTAAGGCACCAAAATCTAAAATTACCTCTTTGCCCTTTGGGCCTCTCATCTTATATTTCTTAAAATGAAATTGAAATGGCCTTGAAAATCATTGAGTATTCCATTTATGGATCAATTAAACAATCAAGAAGGAGAGTATGATTTTTCAAAATTTGATTTAATTTAAAATAACTATTTTAGCCAAAAAATAGGATTTTTCAATGTTAATTTATTTAATTAATCAAAGTAAAGTTTTAATTTATGGAAAAATTATTGGAGGTTTTCTTAGGTCAGAAGAATACTTAGACAAAATTTCATGATTTTTTGAATAATATTGTATTTATTATAATTATTTAAAGGTCATTTTTTATTATTATTTAAATACAAAAAATATGTTTTAATCTTAAAAAATCACCTTTAATTTTTATTAAACCCTCATAAGTCCAAAAAGCTCAGAAGAACAAATTTTATATTTTTTATGATTTATTTTAAATTTATTATAATTATTTTAATGGAAAATGAGAAAAATGCATTTTCAGGCCTTTAGAAATTTATTTTTAATTTAAAAAAATCAAGAAAAATGTTTTAAGGTGTCCTAAGTGACCGGGGAACAATTGGACTCATTTTGAACAATTGTTTGTATTTTTGAAAATTTTAATAATTTTAATTATTTTAAATTCAAAATAAATTTGAAAAATAAAATATTTTCACAAAAACGGTTTTTTATTTTTATTAAATGGCCTTGATGACAAGGAACTCAGAAAACTATTTTTCATAATTTTCCCAAGCTTATTTAATTTAATATAATTTATTTTGTGCAAAAATAACATTTTTACTTACAAAATCCACTTTTTTGGCCAAATCAACTTAAATAAATTTGCAATTTTTACTATGAGTTGAAATGATTTTTATGAATAATGTGAAATTTATTTTGTCAATTTTTTATTTATATTTAGTTTAAATAAATTAATATAAATTCAAAATATTTAATTAATAATAGAAATATACAAAAATATTCAGACCATCCAATATTTTTTCTAAGCTTCTCTAAGCATAGGAAACCTAACAAAATTGATCCCATACTTTTTTGAGGAATAGTTTAATTTATATGATTAAATAAAGCTAAAATAGTCTTTAGGCTTGAAAATTAGGGTTAGAAGCTGCCTTAAAAATTAGGGTTAAAAGCACAGCGGAGCTCTCTAACTTTTGTAAAAATCAGAGGAGATGCCCTCTATCATAAGGAATCAACCACAAAAATTTCAATCCATGGTGATTAGTATTTAATCATGATGATTTAAAATACCTCAGAGAGTATTTATTTAACTAAAAATCATATACTTGGCAAATGATTTTCATTTTTGTTTGACATTATTCTCATCTGTTCACTGAGCAAGGGGATATTTTTTTTTTATGAATTTTCTATGCAAATTTATGATTTTTCAAAGATCATGCATTAAAATAAATAAAAAATTCCCTTATTTATCTACTTGTCCATGCGGCGCAACCTCATCCTCATCAGCTCCGAAGTCTCCACACGACCCTCCGTCATTTGATGCCGCCAGCCCTCCTAGTTAGCCCACCTTTTCGCTCCATCTGCTTGTCCAACGCGATCACAGCCGTCCATGGAATAAACGTGCGATCAAACGACTCTCAATCATCATCCTCAAGTGACCTAACCCGAGAACCGTTTGCACTAAAGCCTTAAGATCTTTGCCTATACTCCACCAAATCACATGGGGTTTATTTTTAAACCTTCATCTACTCAAGACGAACATATTTATACGGTTTATCAAGCATGAAATCAAGCCATTAGACATGGATAATCGAAAGAAGGTCGGCCTAGGGTTAGAGCTCAATACCTTTGTCTGAGAGGGAAGGCCTCAATCAGATGGTTGTGGTAGCTTTGACTGGGTCCAATGAACCTCCGGATGAATTCTTATACCCTGGAGAATTGTCTAGCTATAATTTCAATCAAAATTGATTTCAGGTGTTGGTCTAGAGCTATGCTAGGGGGGCTATTTGAGAGCGGGCTTTTGTGTGGAATCAACTCCTCTCACTGTGGGGATGGTGTGTGCACAGTTAATTGGAGTTTTGTTCAATGTGTATTTATGGACAGGAATGTCCTAGTTTTGGCCTGATTTGAGCTCAAAATTGAACTCTCACAAAGAGAACTAGAGGGGGAAGATAGTTGGCTTGAGTTTAGAAATGCTTGGGGAGTCTCTGGTGAGATTTTGGCAGAGTTTCCCCTAGGATTTTGGTTAGATCTCCTTGGGTAATGGAGAAGGAGGTTTAAATAAAGGGGCTTATGGTGGAGCTCAGGGCTTCATTTTGGGTTCAATTAAGTGCTTATGTGGAGGGCTTCAAAATGCTAAATACCAATAATAGTTGGACACATTGGATGGGTGAAATTGGGTTTGAGTTAAAGAATGGGGGCTCTCAGTTTTGGTGTTTTCCAACCACTAGGCTGCCTGGTAAGGCCAGTGGTGGTGTTCAGAGGAGTCACGTGAGCCAGAGGGAGGGTTAATTATGATTAACCCTTAATGGTTTGTGATGATGTTGGAGATATCTTGGCTTAAACCCAAAAATGGGATGAAATCCATTAATTTAGGGAACCATTGGTCCATATCCAACCTTGGCTAGTTTAAGCGGGTATAGGCTGGTCACTAGGGTGTACTTAGTGGCTGTGGTGTCTTTAATTTGGTCATTTGGATTTTGGACATGTCTAGGTCAATTTTGGTGAAGGGGTTCAATTTGGGTCAAATTAGTTTGAAGTTGGGTTTGGGTTAGGCTAGCCATGATATTGAGCCCAATTGATTGACTAATTTGGTGTATATAATTGTCATGAAGAGTTTATAAAATATTTTGGGTGATTTTGAATAGATTTGGTGGTTCAATTTGAAGGAATTTGGAAATTTGATGAATTTGGGTATGTTGGGCTAGACGTGGGCTTAAGTTGGGCTAGAGTTAAGGAAAGTTCAAATTGATGGTTGAAAATGATCTAGGGGAATATCATGAAGAGTTCTCAACATCAATTGGATGTCAATTTTGGGGTTTTGGCATTTAATTTGCTGGAATTTGGGCATGTAGCTAAATTGGGGCAAATTTAGAGATTTTGAATTTTGGTTGAAATTGAGTGGAATTGAAGCTTGAGCAAGGCCAATTGAGAGTTCAATTTGGTGAGAGTTCAATTTGGTATGTAGTCAATTTGGTATGTAGAAGTGTTTTGAAGAGTTTTGGATCCAAATGGAGGCAATTGAATGGGCCATCAATTGGGTGAGATTGGGTCTTATGTTCAAAATTGGGGGTTTTGGTTTGGATCAACATTGAGCTAAAAGCATGAGTCAATTAAGCTTGGATTTGGTTTGAAATGATTATAGGCATTATTACTTGGAGTTTATAATTGAAAGTGGGGAAGATTGGGGTTAAATTGATGAACATTTAGGGTGAATTTGGAGAAATTGGGCTTTTAAAGGAAATTTGGTGGTTTTGGTCTACATGGTCAGATTGATCAAATTGGGTTCAATTGAAGGGTCCAAATTAGTTTTGGGGGCATTTGAGATGAGTTTGGAGGTTTTGGGAGAGTTTGGGCCACCAAGGGCATTTTTTTAATTTTGGCAAATTTGGGGTATTTTGGTAATTTGGGTAAATTTGGGTGGTCTTGAGCAATTTGAGTAGTTTCAAATGGTTTGAGATGATTTTTAAACAAATTTGGGTATTTTGGTTGAAATTTAGAATTTTGGTCAAATTTAGTTGAAATTTAGAATTTATTTTGGTTGAAATTTAGAATTTTGGTCAAATTTAGGGTTTGGGGGTGTTTAGGTTAATTGGGTAGGTTTGAGGGGGAGGCCAAGTTAGATATTTTGGTAAAGTTAGGGTGTCAATAACTCTATGTGAGTCATGGACCAATGTAATTCCCATTTGGGTCCTCTATGTACTAGTCCTAGCTAAACCCCAGCCAAAACCCCAGCCTACGGCTAGTGGGTCTTGGGGACCATCTACATGAGTCTCCCAAAGGATCAAGGGATCAAAGTCAACAAAGTTTTTGCTTAGGGTTATGAGTGAAAGTTAATGCAAGTGAATGAACCAACTCCAGACTAACACCCAGGGTCAGCTCTAAGGCCAAGCAGTTCTACGGGGACTGATCCACCAAAAATATATGCATTTTTAGACCCATATTTTATACTCATTTTTAGTGATATTGCACTTTAAAGGAAGGTATTTTTCATGTTTTATTGCAGTTTGTTGATTTTTAGGACTCAGAGCAAAAAGGAAGCAAAAAAGGATGAAATTTGGAGTCAAAATGGAGTTTTTGAAAAATTGTTTGCGCCAACGGCGCCGTTTGATAGAGAGCATTGATTATATTCACAGGCCACTGGCGTCGATGGTGCCAGTGTCGGTGCAGACCTTGTTTCTAGAAGATTTGACAAATTTGGATGCTTTTTGAAGAGTTTTTGGATGCACCTATTGGAAAACCAACCTTAGGCTCTATTTAGAGCTGAAATTTATCAGAAAAGACTCTCTTCGCTCCCCTTCATGCAACTTTGCATCCTTCCACGCCATTCCACACCATTAGTCATTTATTTTGTTTATAGTTTTTAGTTTTTGTGTTGAGTTTAAGCGTGAATTCTTCTCTAAGAGTGTTGGAGAGAGAGAGAAGTGAGAGATTTCTTCTTTCAACATTTTCTAAGAGAGGCTACAAAAGATTTGCTTTGAGAAATAATTTCAGATAAGTGTTGTTTGTTTATTATTGTTGTATAAACTTTCCTTTATATATGAAATTTGTGTTTTGTTGTATCTTTCTCATGAAGTATGAGTAGTTTTGTGTTTTATTGTATCTTTCTCATGAAGTCTGAGCAGTTTCCTTTATCTTTCACCCTACTCTGAAATATGGTGAAATTAAGAGATAATTTCGATGTGCCAATGTTAAAATTTAAAATAAATTTTATTGGTTTTTCAACTCCGCTCTAAATTTACTTTTTGATCTAGCCAATTGACTTGTTAAAATATTTTGTAAAACATATGATCTGAGAAATGGAGTATGAGTTCTATAAAAGAGTGTGAATCACATTTAAGTCTATGAAGGAGTATTTCGTTCATGGAATTAAGTGCAAATAAATAGGGAAATATACATTGTTGGGTGTAGAATTGGAAATTTTAGGGTGATAGACTAAAATCCCTAATTTGA
>NW_018253616.1:28850-38203 GCF_001263595.1 Phalaenopsis equestris
CTCATCTCATTTCACCAAAAATTCATTGTAGTGGGAAAGATGCTTTTTCATATTAGAAAACTTCATCACATAAACATAGTTTAGTAGTTACTATTTTAAACTTTGCATTTAAATCTTGCTAGTAGTTAATAATTTAGTTATTATTGTATCTCAAACATTCAAAATTAGTGACAGTAATTTTGTTTTATTTCTGTTAAATTCCTAGTTAATTTATCATTTCAAATTTAAACCTTCCTCATGGGATTGATATTTGATACTTAAATAGAAAGTCTTATATTACTTGTTAACGATACGTATACTTGCGTAGAATCCCAACATTAAGTGCTTAACGTTATTACTCATAAAATACCACATCAAGTTTTTGGCATTGTTGTAAAGCGAAGTCAACTTTATAAATTTTACACAACTATATTTTCTGGGATCAAGTTTTTAGCGTCGTTGCTGGGGAAGGTAATGGTAAATTAGGAAATTTAGAGACAAAATACAAATAATCAAAATTATATATATAATAAAAAATCTAAAAAATATATCTATAAATATATATTTAAGAGTACTTTTAAGAAATTTTTCTTTGCTTATTATATTTATTTATGCAAAATATTGGATCTGAAAGTTTAGTACCTTACGATTCAGAATTAGAACGTACTGTTAGAAAAATTCAAAGACAACAAAAAGAAATTAAAAATTTGAAAGAAGTGACAAATAACTTAGATAATCAAATAAATAAAAATCGACAAATACCTTTAAAAGATTATGCTAATCTGATAGCAGCACTTAACTATTTAACTATTAAAAACCCTGATTTTGCTGCTAATTCATTTGAGCTTAAACCTACTATTATCCTAATGATACAAAATAATCAGTTTCGAGGAACACCTATTGAAGATCCTAACTTACATCTTGCTAGTTTTCTTGAAATTTATGCTACTTTTAAATATGACGGAGTGTCTAATGATGTTGTTAGGTGATACACCTAAAATGTATAGTATTGTTAGACATATTTTTATATCTATTTTTGAGATATTGTGCTTTAATGAAAGATATTTTTGTGTTTTTCTTGTAGATACTGAACTATCACAAAAATTTTTGGAAAAATATTTTCCACCCTAAAAAACTTCTAAGCTTAGAAATGATATTACATCTTGGCAGTTTGAAGGGGAATCAATATATGAAGCCTAAGAAAGATTTAAGGATCTCCTTAGAAAATGTCCACACCATGCATTACTATATTGTTTAAAAATTCAAACTTTTAACAATGGATTAGTAGGATCACTTAGATTAATTATAGATGTTGCTGCAGAGGATCACTAATGTCAAAACCTTTTGATGAAGCATACTCTTTAAAAGAAGAAATGGCTACTAAGAATTTTCAATGGCCCTCTAATTGGGTAAATCCTAAGAGAGTAGCTAATATTCATGACTCTGATGCAATGTCTATTTTAGCATCTCAAATTGCTGTTATATCGAGAAAGATTGATCAAATTGGAGTGAACTATTCTCAAATGCCCCCAGTATTAGAGGAAAATTCACTAGGGCAGATAGCAGATACTCAATCATCTTATGAAACTTTAAATGCTATAAATAATCGAAATAACAATCCCTATTCTAATTATTACAACCCTGGATGGAAAAATCAGCCTAATTTTCGTTGGAATAATTATAACAATTCAGTGAACCCCTCAGAAAATTTAAACAATCAAGGAAATCTTAATTATCGACTTTATTATCCTCCTGGATTTAACTCTAACCCTAACTCCCAAGTTAAGGAAAAGAAGTTAACGATGGAAAAAGTAATGTTGAATATTAGAAATTAAATACAAAATTAAGGGGCAGCTATTAAAAATATTGAAAATCAATTAAGACATATTGCTACTACACTTAGTAACAGATCCTAGTAGTTTTACTATGTTATTATTCAGGAAAAGCTTCCTGAAAAGTTAAAAGATCTTGGTAGTTTTACTATGCCTTGTGCAATTGGTGAAAAGTTTTTTTGGAAAAGCCCTATGTGATTTAGGAGTGAGTATTAATCTTATGCCGCTATCAATTTTTAAATGTTTAGATTTAGGAGAGATTTCAACAACAACTGTAACTCTTCAGTTAGCTGATCGTTTGATTAACAATTTTAAAGGAGTTATAGAAGATGTTTTGGTAAAAATTGATAATTTTTTCTTTCCTTTGGACTTTATTTTATTAGATATGGAGGAAGATAAAGATATTAGACATGGAGAAAGATAAAGAGATTTGTATTATTTTGGGGAGACCATTTCTTGCAACAGGGAGAGCTGTGATAGATGTGCAAAAATGAGAATTAATAATGAGAGTTAATGATCAAGAAGTAACGTTTAATATTACAAAAGCTATGACATATCTTGCAATAGAAAGAGATAATGAATGTTTTAGGATGGAAGTTACTGATTATCTAAGTAATGAGCAATTTAAGAAAGAGTTTGAAGAAAAATTAAGGCAAGAAGAATTTAGTGAGAATGAGAATGAAATAAAAGAGGAGAATTTAGATTATATTTAGGAAAAATTTGAAACTTTAAATTTGTTAGAAAATGATAATAAAAATCTTATTCCTTCAAGTATTAAACCACCTAAACTTGAACTGAAAAAATTACATGCCCATTTAAAATATGTGTTTTTAAGAGATTCATCTACATTGCGTGTTATTGTATCTTCTAAGTTAACTGAAATTAAAGAAAAAAATTAAGAGAAATGTTGAAAAGATATAAAAAGGCTTTTGAATGGATTTGAGCATATATTAAAGGAATTAGTCCTTCAGTTTGTATGCACAAAATTCTATTAGATGATCAATACTAGCCTAAGGCTTATCCTCGAAGGAGATTAAACCCAATAATGAAAGAAGTTGTTAAAAAAGAAATCTTAAAATGGTTAGATGCTGGAATTATATATCCTATCATAGATAGTAATTGGGTGAGCCCAATTCACTGTGTTCCAAAGAAAGGAGGATTGAACGTTGAAGTAAATGAGAAAAAAGAATTAATTCCAATAAGACAAGTTACTCAAGAATTCCAATAAGACAAGTTACTGGTTGGCGAATTTGTATAGACTATACAAAATTAAATATGGTCATCAGGAAAGATCACTTTCCTTTACCCTTTCTGGACCAAATGTTGGATAGATTATCTGGAAACAAATATTATTACTTTTTAGGTAGATATACTGGTTATCATCAAATTCTAATTGCTCCTGATGATCAAGAGAAAACAACATTTACAAGCCCTTATAGAACATTTGCTTTTTGTAGAATGCCTTTTAGACTATGCAATGCACTTGTGACATTTCAAAGATGTATGATGTCAATTTTTAGTAATTGGATTGAACATGAAATGAAAGTATTTATGGATGATTTCTCTGTATTCAAAACTTCATTTGAATTATGTTTAAATAATTTAAAAAAAGTTTTGGAATTATGTGAAAAAATCAACCTAGTACTAAATTGGGAAAAATGTCAATTTATGGTTGCAGGAGGAATTATACTTGGACATAAAATTTCTGAAATGGCATGAAAAAATTTAAGTTATTGAAAAATTATCACCTCCTACTACAGTTAGTGGGGTAAGTAGTTTTCTAGGATATGCTGGTTTCTACAGGCATTACACAAAAAAAAAATTTCAAAAATAACTAAGACATTATGCCAACTTTTAGAAAAAGATACAAAATTTAATTTTAATGGGGAATGCATAAAAGCATGGGAATGCATAAAAGCATTTGCATAAAAGCATTTGAATTATTGAAAGAAAAATTAATCAACACACATATAATAGTCCCACCTAATTAGGAGAAACCATTTGAAATAATGTGCAATGCTAGTGATTAGGCTATCGGAGTTGTTTTAGGACAAAGGCACAAAAAAGTTCTTAAAGTAATATATTATGCTAGTAAAACTCTAAATGATGCTCAAATTAGTTACACTACTACTGAAAGAGAGTTATTAGCTATTTTCTATGCCTTTGATAAACTTAGAACTTACTTGATTGAAACCAAATGTATAGTGCATAGAGATCCTTCTGCTATCAAATACTTAAATCAAAAGAAGGATGTTAAACCAAGATTAATTAGATGGATACTTCTATTGCAGGAGTTCAATTTTATTGTAGTTGATAGAAAGAGAAATGATAATCAAATAGTTGATCATTTGTCTAGACCTTAGACTATAAAAAGAAAAATTAACTAATTTTGCAAATGAAATTTTAGAAAATTTCCCTGATTATATAATTTTGGTGAAATAAATCTATTGTGGTATGTCGATATAGTAAATTATATTGTAAGTAATATTCTATCACCAGATATTAAGAATTAGTCTTAAATATACCGTGGTATGCCGATATATTAAATTATATATGATTTGAAATGCTATTTTTGGGATGACCAATATTTATATAAATAATGTAAAGACCTACTTATTAGGAGGTGTGTGCCTTATAAAGAAACTCAAAAAATAATTGAAAGATGTCATGATTCTGAATTTGGAGGACATTTTGAAACAAATAGAACTGCATATAAAATTTTGAAAGATGAATTTTATTGGCCTACTCTTTTTAGAGATGTTAATGAATATATTAAAACATGCAATCGATGTCAGCGAGTATGAAATATTTCTAAAAGAAATAAAATGTCTCTAAATTACACATTGGAAGTTGAAATTTTTGATGTAAGGGGATAGGGGATTAAATTTTATAGGATCATTTATGCCTTCATTTAGAAATTTATATATATTACTTGATGTTGATTATATGTCCAAATGGATTGAAGCTGTTGTTGTATCTAAATGTGATGTTGGGAGTGTTTTAAAATTTTTAAATAAAATTATTTTTACAAGATATGGAATGCTGAGAGTAATCATTACACCATTTTAGGAATAAGAGAATCGAGAAATTGATTGAAAAATATGATATTATGCATATTTTCTCTACTACTTATCATCATCAAACCAGCGGTCTAACAGAAATATCAAATCGAGAAATAAAAAAAATTTAGAAAAAGTCATAAATCTTTATAAATTGGATTGGTCTGTTAGATTAGATACTGCATTATAGGCATATAGAACTACTTATAAGACTCCTATTGGAATGTCCCCATAGAGACTTATTTTTTTGAAAAAACATGTCACTTACTTGTAGAATTGAAGCATAAGGCGTTTTAGTCTATTAAGGAATTTAATTTTAATCTAAAAGATGCTGGTGAGAAAAGATTATTGCAACTCAATGAACTTGAGGAGATTAGAAATGAAGCATACGATAATGCAAAAATCTATAAAGAGAAAATGAAAATATGGCATGATCAGAAGATTATTAAAAAGAAGTTTGAACCTGGACAAGATGTTTTATTATATAATATAAGGTTGAGATTATTTTCAGGAAAACTGAAATCCATATGGTTAGGACCATTTAAGGTGATTAAAGCATATCATTATGGAACTGTTGTTATTAAAGATTCTAAAATTGAAAAGATACTAAAAGTTAATTATCATCGTATGAAACATTATTATGAAGGAAACATACCACAATTTAAAGAAGTTTTAATGATCATTCAACCTGAATGAACCCTGAATAGGTCGGGCTGACGACGTTAAACCAAGCGCTTTATGGGAGGCAAAATTAAGACAAATATTGGTATTAGAAGAAAATTTGGAATCAAATTATAGAAAAAAATAAAAGACGCAATTTTGGCCTCTAGTTCCAACGGCATCCCGAGTAGTTGCGCCCGTTCAGTGCGAATGCGACAGACTTTGGCGAGACTGCGCTCCTAAATAACCATGGAGAGGTGTTTTTAAGGGCCTAAAAATTGCCTTGGACGACCAAAAACTTCCTAATTTCAAATCCCATGGTTTTTAATTCCCAAAATACTTCAAGGTATGGAGTTTTTAATAGAAGAAAGTTTATCAGTTTTGACCCGCAGAGATTATATGATAAAGTCATTATGAAAAAGAGACTTATCAAGGAGAGAGGCTTTGGCAATCATGGATTGAGTACTCCAAGTTCACAGATTGAGAAAATCATTATACAGAGATTTTGGGAAGTTCTGTGCTACACTACCGCTGCTGTTGTTGTACCAGTGGTAAAGGAATTCTATGCTAATTTACATAGAATTATCTAAGGAGTTGTCTTCGTTTGAGGCTGTACCATTTACTCTGGCTCGAATTAATGATTTTTATATGATAGAAAACATTCCAATCTGTCATTATGCAATTTTTTTCCCAACGAGAGATATGATGCAAGATGTATATAACTTTCTGACGGACGAAAATGATAATTGTGAAATCAGAGATGAGGAATATGTTAGTTTCTCCACGTCACTACTTAATCCAATATCAAAATAGTGGCATTTTTCATATGAAGATTAGTAGAGTTACAAGAGAAAGTATTATTTTAAACTATTGCATTCAAATGGAAAAGCCCATTGATGTCGAATTGATTAATTTCAAATATATTATGGGTATTATTATGAATGGGCCAATATGTGGACTAGGGCATCCTTCCATAATTTTCTTACTTTGTAGTCAATATCAAGTGACATATGAAAGTTGGGAGAAAGTATTATTACCTTGGGATCCCATGATTCTTATTGATGATAATTATATTGGAAATGGAAACTAAGCATTAGATGTTATTTTGGATCATTCATCACGTGCTTCAACACCATTTACGCCACAAACAAGTGGAAGTTCAATAAATTTGGAGAAGAAAATAAAGAAAATAAAAAGAGAACTTAAGAGTATTATGAATGCAATAGGAAATATCAACTACCTTTTTGATCACCTAGATTGGAGGATGAAGGAGAACTTTGATCATACTGGAACAATTGAAGCAGGATTGGTGCAGATGTTCAAGGAAATGGATGGATCGATGAAAATTTGACTGATCAATTCCCGTACTGACCCTTCTATAATTTGTATGTCCATTACCAATCTATGAGAGATATTAGAGGAGGAGAAAGTACTGAAGATGAAGCATAATAATTAAAGAAGTTGGACTCTCTACTACTTTAAAGTAATTATGTTTTTAATGTAACTGTGTGGATTTGATTTACTTTACTTTACTTTGCTTTAGAACTCTATTAACTTTGATTGTGTGTATAGTTTTGTCTCAACTTTCTAGTGTTATGGCTTGATTCCGACGTTGAATTATAATTTAGTTTGTTTTATGGATGTGAAAGTGTGATTAGAACAAAATGTATTTATAAAAAGTGTATTTTCATATTCAAAAGTTAGTTTGGTGTTGTTTGTGAATTATTTTGAGGTGAAAATTAATGTTTAAAAAGACTAAATAGACTTTGGAGTAAATTGAAATAAAATTAAAAATTGTGAAAATAGAAAAATAAATTTTTTGGCCACTGGCGCCAACAGCACCGGCATGGGCGCCGACAACGCCCTCAACTTAAAAACCACCCAAACCCCTTAAAATTCATGATTTGCAAAGTAAAAATGCCATTTTTACCTTTTAGTCACCTTCAACCTCCATTTTTTGCACCTAAGGCTTTCTATTGCTCGGATTTGAGATGATTTTAAGGCAAAATATGTTCAGATTTCATCTTCTCTAGGTAAAAGCTACACTTTAAACTCAAAATTTTTTATTTTCACCAAGGATTTATCTTACATTGCCGAGATCTGAAATTTTGAAATTTTTTTTAGAATATTTTGAGAAAATCCTTTGATGAAGAACTCTTAGTAGATTTAAGTTTAAAACGTTCCACATTGTGATTTTTGGAATTTTTGGGAATTTGTTTGGATTTTCTCAATTTTTTGTATTTTACCATGGCATTGAGAATGAGCAAGGGAAAGAAAAATGTGGATTTTGATGATCAAAATTTTGTCAATTACAAAGCCAACATTTGTATCAATAGTCTACTTACAACTAAAAAAGTGATTCTGGATCGAGGATTTAAAAATTCAGGTGGAGAAGTCCAAAAAAATAATCAATGCTCGGCAGTGCGAGAATTTTTTTTACTTTACTACCGAGGCTATTATTGGTGTAGTGATGGAGTTCTATGCCAATTTTAAGGAGAATTCTGAAGACTATGTGTTTGTTTGTGGGAAAATGGTAGATTTACTCCAAGGATAATTACTGAATTTTATTAGTTAGAAGATGTGTATAGCTACCAGTACAAATCATTTTGTACTACAAATGAGGCCTTACATGAAGTTATTTCTTTTCTTATTGATGGAAGAGTTGACGGAAGAGGAACTTGGAAGGTGAAAAATGGTGTTAAGGTAAACTTTCCTCTTTCTATGTTAAATGTAGTATTTAAGGCCTGACACTACTTTATTTCTGGTAGAATGATACCAACAAATCATCATAGTGAGGTTACAAAGGATAGAGCCATCTTGAACTTCTATATCCTGTAGATGAGAAGGATAGATGTAGGATCTATTATTTATAGAAACACTCGATCTATTGCTTTAGGAGAGACTACTTGTGGTTTAGCACCCCCTGCCCTGATCTTCACACTATGTGAACTGGCAGGAGTTGATTTTAGAATGGATGAGGAGAGGATTCAACCTCTAAAACCTATTGGGTCTGCCAATATAAAGACTATGAATCTCATGTGGGATGTAGATCTAGAAGTTGGACCAGGGATATTCCTGCTACTTCAAGTACTACTTCAAGTACTAAGTAGTACTTCTAGTACCCCTACTATCCAAGAACTTTTGGAGCAGATGATGATCCAACATAGAGATATCTTGAGCATGGAAAGTAGAATGGAAAATATAGAGGCCAGAAATGCACACAATGATAATTTGACAAGACATAAGTTTGAATATGATGCTGATTATGATGATGTGATGGTCAGATACATGTGAGGTGATCACTCAATTCAGTTTCCTACTCACCCTGTTTTTACCCCATATCAACAAAAAAATTTGGATGTGGAAGAAGAAGAAGAAGATGATGATGATTGGTGATGTTTTAATTATTTTTTTATTTAGTTTATGTTTGGTTGTACTTTATTGTTGAGACTGTTTGTTTTTAGTGTAACACTATATTTTAAATGTTATGTTGAATTGTGAATAGTAGATTTGTGAGACTATCTTTACATTGGAAATCATTTTAATATTGTAGTTAGTTTTTAGTACTTTGTTGAATGTATTTTTAGTTAACTCTCTCAACAAATTTTTATATGTATTATGTGTTATTTAATGTTTTAAGTCTTGTAGCTTTTTTATATTAGCACCTGCAATTTTTCAGAGTTAAGTTTCAAATCATAACCTTCAACATGTAAGTCTTTTCTTTATGTATTAAATGTTTTCTTTCACCCTTTACTTTTTTCAGTTCTTCATGCTAAATCTTTTAAAAATTTAAGTTTGGGGGGGGGGGGGGGAGAAAAAAACT
>NW_018253616.1:38547-50578 GCF_001263595.1 Phalaenopsis equestris
GTGAAAGAATGTGAAAAGTTTTTAACATTAAGAAGAGGATACTAAAGTTCAAACTCATTAAAGGCTATCCAGATATAGTAATCCTTACATAAAAAAAAGGAGAGAGAAAGAAAATAAAAGAGAGAGAGAAAAAAAATAAAAGAAAAAGGATTGAAAATGATCCGTAGGTATTCTTGGGCTCTTTGACCCATTTTATATATGAAAAATAGAGGTTACAAGAGAGAAGGGGGGAGAATTCTCTCTACATACGATGGGTAAAAAAAAGAAAAGAAAAAGATGTGAGGAGATTCCTAATTAAAAATTGACTTCACTTGAATTAACTTAAAGAAGAAGGTTTGGCTACATTTTCTAAGCTTATATTTCAGTATTACCATATTTACTAGTAAAGTTTCATAAAGTTCTTTTCATATGGATATTCTAAGTGGCTTTAATATGAGTAATTTGTAATTTTACTTGAAAAGAATAGAGAATCGGAAATCTTAGACTTCACTGCTAGATATTCTTATACCTTTAGTATTAACTGGAGTTATTTTACATTTTTCTTAATTTATACTACTGTATTTAGTGGACTTAAATATGAAAATCTAGAAGTTAAAATCTTTACCATGAGTCATATTTTTATGTAGTAGAAAAGTTACTTGAGGAAAAGTTACTTGAGTTACTTGAGGACAAGTAACATTTAAGTTTGGGGGATTTTGATACACCAAAAATATATGCATTTTTAGACCCATATTTTATACTCATTGATGATGATATTGCACTTTAATAGAAGACATTTTTTATGTTTTATTACAGGTTGTTGATTTTTAAGGCTTGGAGCAAAAAGGAAGAAAAAATGATGAAGTTCGGAGTCAAAAAGGAGTTATTAAAAAATTGTTGAAAAATTATCAAAATGGAGTTTTTGAAAAATTATTCAGCGCCGACTGCGCCGTTTGAGCATGGATTATATTCACGGACCACTGGTGTCGATGGTGCCAATGTCGGTACAGACTCTATTTATAGAAGATTCAACAAATTTAGACGCTTTTTGAAGAGTTTTTGGATGCACCTATTGGAAAACCGACCTTTGGCTCTATTTAGAGCCGAAATTGATCAGAAAAGACTCTCTTCGCACCTCTTCGCGCTCCTTCGCTCGCTCCTGGTCTCTCTTCGCATCTCTTCGCCCCCCTTCGTGCCACTTTGCATCCTTACACACCATTCCACACCATTAGTCATTTATTTTCTTTATATTTTTGAGTTTTTGTGGGGAGTTTAAGTGTGAATTCTTATTTAAGAGTGTTGGAGAGGGATAGAAGTGAGAGATTTCTTCTTCCTACACTTTCAAAGAGAGGCTACAAGGGACATGCTTTGAGAAAGAGTTTCAGATAAGTGTTCTTTGTTTATTATTGTTGTATGAACTTCCTTTTATATATGAATTTTATATTTTGTTGTACCTTTCTCATGAAGTCTGAGTAGTTTCTTTTAACTTTCTACTCTGAAATATGGTAAAATGAAGAGATTCCTACTCTGAGGTATGTTAAAATTAAGAGATAATTTGGATGTGCCAATGCTAAAATTTAAAATAAATTGTGATGGTTTTTCAACTCCGCTCTTAATTTACTTTTCGATCTGGCCAATTGAATTGTTAAAATATGTTGTGAAACATATGATCCAGAAAATGGAGTATGAGTTCTACAACAGAATGAGAATCACATTTAAATCCATGAAGGAGTATTTCGTTCATGGAATTAAGTGCAAATAAATAGAGAAATATACATTTTTGGGTGTATAATTGGAGATTTTTAGGGTGATAGAATAAAATCTCCAATTCAATCTTAGTGTTTAAGAACTAAAGTGAGAGTTAGCCTACAAGGGAAGGGAAGTGGGAGCCAGGGATTTAGGAACTAAACCTGGGATTAGCCAAATATTTTCTATAACACTGAATCAGGGTAGAGAATTAAAATTGCTCCTATTTGGTACAATACATATTTAAACCATTTATCTCATCTCATTTCCCCAAGAACTCATTAGAACTCATTATAGTGGGAAATATGTTATTTCATATTAGAAAACTTCATCACATAAACATAGTTTAGTGGTTACTATTTTAAACTTTGCATTTAAATCTTGCTAGTAGTTAATAATTTAGTTCTTGTAGTATCTCAAACATTTGAAATTAGTGACAATAATTTTATTTTATTTCTATGAAATTCCTAGTTAATTTATCATTTTAAATTTAAACCTTCCTCGTGGGATTGATATTTAGGACTTAAATAGAAAGTTTTATATTACTTGTTAACGATACATATACTTACGTAGAATCCCAACATTAAGTGCTTAACGTTATTATTCATAAAATATCACATCAAGTTTTTGGCATCATTGTAAAGCGAAAAAATCTTGATAAATTTTACACAACTATATTTTGTAGGATCAGGGACTCACCCTGAGTTCTCCCATATTGACCCCACCTACTAAGTGCTAGAGGTCAAAGACAACATGCGGAACTTCAAGTTGGGAAAAGAATGGTTTAGAGTTTCTAATGGTAAGGGTTCCTTTTTCTAGTCCTCTAGGAATAGTAAACATGAAAGTCTTACGGCTAGACCCTAGGCTACTAAAGAGGAAAAACTAAACCTCAACCAAAAGAGAGGTCAACAAGGTACAATCAAAAGGATGAAGAATTCTAAAAGGAGTGAAAAAGGGTCAAATTTGGAACAAAAATGAAGAAAGTGCAAAAATGAACTGGGGCACCTAAGCGCCTGGTACCCCGCGCTTATGCTCCAAAAGTAGTTATTTTATGATTCATTGAATTTAGATAAATTTTTGAAGAGGTGTTTTAAGTAAACCTTGGTAAAAATGTGTGAAATATCACATGGGCGTGAAAATTTATTCAATTAGCTTTTGAGGAGGTAAATTATAGATGATTTGTTGAATGGAGACACATTTTGAAGGGACACCAAGGCACCTTTTGGATTTTTATTAAAGAAGACTTGGATCATCAAGATAAGAGGCCAACCACCCATTAAATTTTACAACCATCATCCATCCAAGACGCTGGTCGCCACCTTTGCGAGCCACTTTCTTTTTATTTTGAGTGTTTAGTTTGTATTGTGAGTGAAGGAAGAGAATTCAAAGGAACTTCAAGACATTTGGTGGAGAGGATTTGAGATAAGTGTTTATCTTTGTGACTACACTTGGTTTTAATTTAGATTTATTGTTTGTGTGCATGA
The DNA here is from genome assembly GCF_001263595.1 of Phalaenopsis equestris. Lineage (NCBI taxonomy): Eukaryota > Viridiplantae > Streptophyta > Magnoliopsida > Asparagales > Orchidaceae > Phalaenopsis > Phalaenopsis equestris. The sequence continues at coordinate 41,757 of NW_018253616.1, forward strand.
TTTTGTACTTTTAAACTCATGTGTGATTGTGTTTTCTCCATGGATTTTGAGTAGTTTTCTTTATCTTTTTCCTTAAAATGATAAGTGATTAAGTGTTGAAAGGAAGTTACGTGAAGTATTAGGCTTCAATTTTGGAAGAAGTTATGATGATTTGAAACCTTACACTTCATTTACTTCTTGATTTGGCTAATTAAGATGTTAATAACTCTTGTGAGAACTTGAAAGATCTGAGATGGTATTATCTTAGTCAACAAATTATTTAGAATCACATATTGATTTCATGGATGAAAATGTAGTTCATGGGGTTGAGTGCAAATAAATAGGGAAATAAACTTTTTAAGGGTGTAGAATTAGAGGACATTAGAGTGATAGGCTAAAGTCCCCATTTAATTTATAGTTTTAGGCTTTGATATGAGATGTTAGCCCCCAGGTGGAGGGAGAAGAGGGAAATCTAGAGTGAAATCTAGTGTTTTCCCTACCTAATCGGTTTTCAAGGCTATTCAAACTATAGATTAGCCAATATTCTTTATAGCATCTCCAGTAAGGGTAAAGAATATTATTGCTTCAATTTCACACAACACATTTAGAATAGTTTCACAATAGAATTTCTCTAATTATTACTGATTCATAATAAGGAAAAAGACATTTTACTTATACTGCCTTCATCTTGCAAATATTTAGTTAAGTTAATTAGTTGCTTACTTTATTTTGTAAACCAAAAACTACAAAAAGAATCAAATTTGCATTCCTATTTTAGCATCTTAAGTTTAAGTGAGAATATTTTGCTAAGTATATTTTTGTCATCTAAAATTTATAAACTTTCTAGTTTTCTAAAGTGAATATTGCTAATCTCCCCATGGGTTCAATATTTGAGGCTTAATCAAAAAGTTCTATATTACTTGATAACAATACATATACTTGCGAAGTATCTCATATCTAATTATTATTATAATTGTATTCTTCTTTGCTTCATAGAGGAAAATTTACCTTGGAAAGCTTATTTAGCTTTTACTTTGGAACTGCTTTTTGACTCTATTGCAAATTAAGAATAACTCTTAAGGAAATTAAGCATATAATCACATACATCATATTTTACATCTATATAGAAAATCGTGATTAAGTTTTTTGATCACTCTATTAAAAATTGGGAGGAGTTAAATAAGAAATTCCTAGCTATGCTTTTTCCACCTTCAAGGACAACTAAACTTAGAAACGATATTATCTCATTTTTTCAGTATAAAGGGGAGTCAATATATGAAGCCTGGGAAAGATTTAAGGAACTCTTAAGAAAGTGTCCACACCATGCTCTGCCCGATTGGTTAATAATTCAAACTTTTTATAATGGGTTAGTAGGATCCCTTAGGTCTAAAATTGATGTTGTTGTTGGTGGATCATTAATGTCAAAACCATTTGATGAAGAATATGCGCTAATTGAAGAAATGACTGCAAATGAATTTCAATGGCCCTCTGCAAGGGTAAATTCTTGCATCTCAGGTTGCTGCAATATCAAGGAAGTTAGACCAATTTGGAATGAACCAACCTCAATTTACTCCAGTAAGTGAGAACATTTCATTATGGCATATGATTGATTCTAACTTATCATATGAGACTTTAAATACCATAAACAACCTGTATTCTAGCTTTTATAACCAAGGTTGGAGGAACCATCCTAATTTTAACTGGTATCATACTATTAGGGGTGGAAACCAACAATGGGAAAATAATCATGCAATTCCTAATGAAATTTGGAATAATCAGGGGATCACAAACTTTAGACCTTCATATCCACAAAACTCTAACAATGATCAACAATTTGAAGATAATAATATGTCTATAAAAGAAGTGGTATTGCAAATGAGAAACTAGTTGCAAAGTCAAAATGTTGTGCGATTAGAAACATAGAGAATCAACTGGGATAAATTGCTAATTCACTTAGCAACATACCCCAAGGAACACTTCCTAGCAACACTGAGATCAACCCTAAAAAGAACAATGATGAACAAGTAGAAGTTGTTCAATTAAGAAGTGGAAGAGAGATAGAGGATGTGGTTAGAAAAGAGAAAGAAGTTGTGAGAGAAACAAAGGAAACTAAAAGACCTGAAGAACATGTTTCTAAGGATCTGAAAAAATTAATATCTCCAACTAAAATCAATTTAGAAAGACCACCACCTCCATCTCCTTAAAGACTTAGACAATATAAGGTGGATAAACAATTTTCAAAGTTCATGGAACTACTTCAGAAGTTAACGATAAATATTTCTTTTGCTGAAGCTTTGGAACAGATGTCAAGTTTTGCAAAGTTTATGAAGGAGATATTAAAATAGAAAAGGAAGTTTGGGGATTACGATACAGTTGCACTAAGTGAGGAGCGCAGCGCTATACTTCAGAAAAAACTTCCTCAGAAACTTAAAGAACATTTTAGCTTAACAATTCCTTGTGTAATTGGAGAAAGATTATGTGGAAAAGCTTTATGTAATTTTGGAGCCAACATTAATGTGATGCCTCTATCTATATTTAGAAGGTTAGGTTTAGTTGATATTTCTACCACTACTATAACCCTTCAAATAGTTGACGATCTATCATTTATCTAAAGGAAGTTATAGAAGACGTGCTTGTTAAAGTGGATAAAATTATCTTTCATATGGACTTTATTATATTAGATATAGAGGAAGATAAAGAAAATTCAATTATTTTAGGGAGATTCAATTATTTTAGGGAGGGGAGACCTTTTCTTGTTACTGAACAAGCTATGATAGATGTGCAAAAGAGAGAGTTGACTGTGAATATTAATGACCATGAAGCCACTTTTGAATTTTTAAAGACTATGAATTATCCAGCTGAGAGAAAAGATGTTGATTGTTTTTGGATGGATGAAATTGATTATCTAAGTAAAGACCTTTTTCCAAGAAATTTTTGAGAGTAAGTTAACGGATGAGATCAAAATAGACTTTAATGATGAGTTGAAAACACTTTTTAAGGAAGACTATATGTATGTTTAAGAGACGTGTGAAAAGATGAACGTTATCGAAAATATTAAACTTTTAATTCCATCTATTGTAAAATCTCATGAACTTGAGATAAATGTACCCCACATTATTTTAAAGCCTACCTATTTAGGGAATTCAACTATACCACCAGTTTTTATATCTTTAGATTCAACTCAATCATAAGAAGAACCTTAAGAAGAACCTGAATTGAAGAACCTGAATTGAATGATAAAATCAGTAAAAGATCTCCTAAGAAAGAGTTATTCAAAATCACTGATGACATATTCCATGGTATACATGCAAAATGAATGAGTTTTGATGCTAAGGCAACCAGAGTAAACATTGGATACATCAGATCATCAATGTTAGACCAAGCACTTTGTGGGTGTTAACCCATGGTTATCTTTATTATATGTATAGTGTGATTGTTGTTATGTTGGATTGGATAATGGTGAGATGTTGGACTTTGATCTGTGTTTGATGTTTAAGAGTATGTTTGATGTTTAAGAGTGGATTAGATTAATGTTGTGAGGTAATTCCTTCATCATTAATAGATTTGTATATGATTTCAGGTAGTAGCAGGTTGATGAGTCTTCTATGATTTAGTTCTTAACCGGAGTTGAGTGTTACCTTGAAGCTTGTAGATTTTGGACTTGGACCACTTCATGTAAACTCTATTACTTCCTTTACCTGACTTTGTCTTCTTTGAGTAAGGTCATGAACTTACTTAACGAAGAACATCTAGATGAATTGTACTATTTTTATTTACCAGATTGAGTATACCTTAGACTTAAAGTAACCTTGAAATTGACAACACATGAGGGAATTATGGCCCATGGGTGAAAACAATATAAAGTTTTATAATACACCCACGTTATTAGTGTGGTTTCTTTCGTTAGAAATTGAAAGTGAGGAGGGGAAATTTGAGTATAAGAGAGATCAAATTAACCTTAGTTGTTGTTTGTTTATGAATCTGCGAGTCTATGTATTGGAGTTTGTATGCCTATGTTTGTGAGTCAAGTTGAATGAGTCATTAGAGATGACAAAATTTAACTCAATATTTTAAACTTGTTAGCATCTAGCAATTCCTTTAAAAATTTTAAAATGTGTTCCTGTTTAATCTTTAACTTTAGTTTGTACCTGTTCTACAATTTAAAACTCCTTTTAGTGTTATGTCAAGCATGTTTAGGCTAGATTTACTGTTAAAACTCCTTTTAGTGTTAAGTCAAGCATGTTTAGGCTAGATTTACTTTCTACTGCAATATTTTACCATATGTTATTTGTTGATTTTTTTTAGGATGTGTAGTAAATTGTAAAAGTGATATTTCCCTGCCGCATATTTTTGTACTTCATTATTACACATGTTTGAGCTTAAGTTTGGGGGGAGAAAGAAAATGTTTCAAATTTAAACCTTACTTGTTTTCAAAAGTACTACAAATAAATTTGTATTTTATTTCTAATGATTATTGTTATGTGGAGTCACCTTAAGGATGGTAGAATTTTAAGTATAGAAATGGAGTAGGAAATCTTTGTGATATTTTTAGTGAAAACGGTGAACCTAGCGTTTAGAATATTTAGTGGAGAACTTGGGGAAATGAATAACTATCTCTAGCATGAATAATTTTATATTTAAAAAATTAAGGATTCTTAGAATATTTATTTTCAAACATTTAAGTCTATTTTAGAAAGTATTTAAGAAAAAATACAACTTTAAAGTGAAGGAAAGTAATAAGTTTGTACTTTAGAGGAGAATAGTGGAATTCAAAATCAATTAAGAACTTCTCCAGATATAGTAATCCTCACATATAAAAAAAATAAATGAGAGAAAAAAATAATGGATCAAAAAGAACTTGAAAAAAGAAAAAGAAAATACAAAAACAAAATTGAGTAGAAGCTTGAGGAGAGGTCCTAATCAAAAATTGGTTTCACTTGAGTCTTTCTAGAGTAAAGAACTTAGAACAATCCTAAGCTTGATTTTTACACTTATATTAAAAAAAATTATTTTTAAGAGAGTTCTTAAGTCTAGAAAGTAAATTTCATAGGATCCAAAGTTTGAAAAATCTGCATATATTTTTGAATTAGATAGGAAAACAAATTCCCAAGTTTGATGATAAATATTTTAGACCCCGGGCTGTCTGATTCACTAATTCTTCTAATTTGAACTATCACATTTTTAGAACAAAATTTTAGCAATTCTAAAGGATGACCCATTAACTCTAATCTACATAATTTTTTTTAAAATGTAGTATTACTTGAGGACAAGTAATGTTTAAGTTTGGGGTATTTTGATGTTCCTAAAAATGTACTATTTTTTATGCTATATTTTATAAAGATGTTGCACTTTAAAGGTATGTTTTCTTGTGTTTTTGGTTGTAGGTACATCAAATTGAAGAATTTTGAGTGATTGTAGCAAAAGAAATAAATTGGACCAAAACAGAGAAAATCTGGTCGAACTGGGGCACAGCGGATCCATGGGAGCCAAAACTAGGGACTTAAGTGTTTCTGCCAGGTGCTAAAGTGCACAAAATGGCACTTAGGCACCACCAGACAGAGAGGAGGGTGCTTAAGTGCCAAAAATGATGCCAAAAATGATTTTCAACGAGACGGTTTTCAACATATCTTCTAAAATATACGTCAGATTTGGACACTTTTTGAAGCGGTGCTTCGTGTGTCTCTTAGGGAATTCATTGGAAATTATAAAAGGGACTTTCTATAAAATTTTGGGGTGGTTATATGGACGTTTTTAATGACTATGAAGAGTCACTTGAGACACCTTTTGGAAGATTCGTTGAATATGGACACTTTTGAAGAGACATTTAAGCATCTCTAAGAAAATTATAAATAAGGCTTGGAAATGTTATTAAAAACTGAATCTTGGACTCTTAAACTAATTGGAAGAGGAGAAGTAGGCTTGGAGAAGAAGAAGAAGGCTTGGAAAAGAGCCTTAAGTAGGGAGACAAGGTGAGAAAGAAAGAGAGAGAGAGAGTGAGAGATTTCTTTTTTTTCTTTCACTTTGTTCTTATAGAGGATTGTAAGAAGATTGCTTTTGCTATGCAAGGATAGTTTGATTTCCATCAAAGATAAGTATTTTCATTGTATTTTGATTTTAATCTAGTACTTTTTTAGTATGGTTTTAAAGTCTTGTTCAATGAAAAGTTTTATTGTTTCTCCATGTGTAGTGAGTAATTTTCTTTACTCTTCCCTCTTATAATGAATTAGTATGAATGTGTAAGATATAGAATTGAGTAGAGTGAGAATATATTGTGATGATTTTACTTTATTCTTCATTTACATGTAAATTTGATCAACTTGCATGTTAAAATCTATTGTGAGAACATATTAGATCTGTGATTGTATTGTCTCAATCAATTTCTGTTAAAATCACATGAGATTGTATGGATGAGAATGTAGTATGTTAAAATCACATGAGATTGTATGGTTGAGAATGTAGTCCAAACTAAGACCTATACTTTGATGGGTGTAGAATTAGAGGACTTTAGAGTGACATGCTAAAGCCCCCAATTTATTTCTTAGTTTTAGGTTTTAATATTAGATGTTAACCTTCTGGTGAGGGGACGAGGAGACTCTAGAGTGAGATCTAATATCTCTCGTACTAACTAGGCTTTACGATTCTTAAAATATGAATTAGCCAATGTTCTTTATATTAGTTTACCGAGGGTAAATAATATAATTACTCTTATTTGTCACAATCTCTCTCACTACTTGTTTTACTTTTACACATGTCACTAATTTCATTGCATGAGGAAGGGTACTTTTAATATATTAAATCTCATATTTTGATTTTCACTAAGTATTTTAGTTTAGGAGTAGAAGTAGTATTGCAGTGATAATTATAGGATATTATCAAAATCAAACCTTTATCGACTTTTCAGGATAGGGCGTATTATTTTAGACTAGAACTTCTCTTGAAAACCGCCGTGATTAACCTCGATCTCTGTGGGATTGATATTCGGGGCATAATCAGAAAGCTCTATATTACTTGATAACAATATGTATACTTACGTAGAGTCTTAATTTTTAAAAATATAATTGAAAACTTACTTTTCTTGGGATCAAGTTTTTGGCACCTTTGCCGGGGATCAAATCTTCAAGTAATGGTTTTAACTTCATAAATCCTTACATATAGGATCAGAAAACTCAAAAAACTCCCTCAGGTTTGGTCTTTTTTTAAAGAAAAGTTTAAATTCAAGTTCATTTTAGTCGTATGTATAGGTTAGTTAAAGTTTGTATAGCTTTTGGCTATATTAGATTAGGTTTTAGCCAATTGGATTGAGAGAATTTATCCCTAGGGTGTAGACATCTTTAGTTCAACATTCCAGCGGGAACAATAAATGGATGTCGTCCATTTTTTTGTATTGGCAAAGGATGACACAGATTCAATCAGACAACAGATTGCAATGAAGTCGAGATAGCTAGATCAACTCTAGCACATCGGGCCATGTGGAAAGTGCATCCAACTGCAGTGTGTTGCATGTTTGTTTGACAGGTGTAAGAATGACAAGGCGCCACTTGACTTATGTGAGAAATTCAATATTTTCTGAATTAAATTAATCCATAAAAATACTAATCCCTTGAAAATTTATTATCTAATTAATATAATTCATAAATGAAATAAAATGCATTAAACTTGGTGAACAGAGAAGAATAAAAAAATAAATCTTGGCAAATTAATCCACTATAATTTTTAAAATCAATTAAAATATTTGATCAATTATTAAATAATTAAAATTAAAATATAAAACAAAATTAAATAAAATTTGGAGTGATTATGTTATTTGACCTTGGGGACTTTCTCTGATTTTTCCAAGATCAGATATCACCTCTACACATAAAATCCTAATTTCTAAGGAAATTGACAATTAATTAAGAAAATAATTATTAAAATTTAAGTATTATTTAAAAATATAAAATCAATTGGAAATTGAAGAAAATGTTTTAAATTGAACCCATAGCCTAGTTTCTTTGATTATGTTATTTGACCTTGGGGACTTTCTCTGATTTTTCCATGATTTGAGCCCAATTTTGGTATAGGTCAAACCCCCAATTTTGGTCACATGACCTAATCTCATAAAATTGAACCCATAGGCTAGTCAATTGGCCCCAATTAATGTTGCAAAATCTTTATAACATTCCTACACATCAAAATCAACCATCAATTGGCCTTGATGAAGCTTCAAATCCATTTGATTTTGGCCTAAATCCAAAATTCCCAAATTTAGCCCCAAATTGGCTATGTCCCCAAATTTCACCCAATTGATTGCCTTAATCCCCAAATTGGCATCCAATTCATGTTGAAAAATCTTCATGGGGTCCCTATTGACCATTTACAACAATCAATTTGGAGTTTTTCCAAGGCTAGCTCAACATAGACCCAAGCCTAGCCCAACATGACCAAATTGATTAAAATTCAAGATTCCCTCAAATTGACCCTTCAATTGAGCCCAAAACCACTTCAATCCTTCACCAAAGTTGTCCATTATGATCATCCACACCAAATGCAACATATATTTAGGTCTGTCGACGCTATTTCGGGTTGGTTTGTGGGGTTGCCCGTAAGAAGCTGTCGGTCGCTGGAATTGAAATTCCGTCGCCCGCTTCGAAAGGACATTGAAGTATGAAATCAAACTGACCCCATATTTTTCATAGTTTAAAATAAAAGAGCACTGTACCTCAAATCCTGTATCTATCCCAAAGGATAAACACAAGACTTGAGGATAAGGCTCGATCAAATAAACTAAGGAAAGTATGACGTCTGTTTAGTCTGCGAAACCTTTGTATTTGCCGACAAGTTCCCCTATTTAATATAAAGTATTA
>NW_018253616.1:51388-52397 GCF_001263595.1 Phalaenopsis equestris
GTGGGAAGCCTCATTAGCAACCATAGGTTACCTCTTCTGAGGGATTCCCGATCATCCGATAGAGACATCTTAATTTAGTTGAATTTGTAATTTTGTGTGATGTTTGTGATTAAATTTTGAGCTGTTTTATATTTTGAATGTTGTAGCGGTGAATTTTATCTTGGTTGATTTTAGTTTTGATTTTGATTATGGTGGGTTCAAGTGATCAAAGTTTGGGGTTGGGTTAGGTTAGTCATGTCAAATGACCCTGTTGACCTCATTTTTGGTTGAAGTTTAGTTTTTTCCTCATTAGTAGCCTAGGGTCTAGCCCTAGGACTCTTCCTGTTGACTATTCCTAGAAAACTAGACATGGCATCCTCACCATTAGAAATTCTACCCTCTTCTTTACTCAACCTGAAGTTCTACATGTTGGTCTCAACCTCTAAGTACTTAATAGGTGGGTCACTATGGGGGAAACTCAAGATGAGTTACCCTTAGGATTGCTAGACCTTAGGGTGGTGTTGGTGTGTTGGTCTGGAGCTAAGACACTCACTACACTAATCTGCACCCACAATCTCTCACAACCCTGAACTTAAATTTCTAGCCTAGATTCCTTGATCTTTTGGGATCTGCGATAAAATGTTCCAAATTTGAACCAATCCCCTTTCATACCTAAGCCTACTAGCCCTACGACTATGGTCTAACCAAAACCACTATATAAAAGACCCAAAATGGGATTTCCTTTGGTCCATGGCTCATTTGGGATGATTAGTTACCCAATCCTATCAAAAATACCAATCTTGGCCTTCTTCCCCCTTAAACGCCCCCAAATTACCAATATACCCCTCCACAGGCCAAATTCCAAAAATTTGAAAAATTCCTAGAAAATCTCAATAAATTCCAAATATTCCCAATTTCATTTCTCTTAATTACCCCATGACCCAATTTGGCCAATTTAACCATCTTTAACCAAAATCCCCAAATTTCCCTTTAAAGACCCAAATTTCCCCAAATCCAACTCAAATGTCCA
>NW_018253616.1:53699-62353 GCF_001263595.1 Phalaenopsis equestris
CTTCCACAGAGCCTCTACCATAGCTCTAGACCAACACCCAAATCCGGTCGTGATCAAATTCATACCTAGGCCTTACACCAAGACCAGAGACTCAATCTCTAGTCTCCTTGGACCCCAATAAACGTGTCGAGTACCTCTGATCGAAGCCTCCCTCCTCAGAGCAAAGTTATAAAACTCCTTCTCCTCCCGAGATTATTTTGATTCCCCATTTACTTAAGCTTGATTTCATGGCATCTTAACCGTATGGATGTGTTCGTCTCACTTAGACGAGTCCATAGGATCAAACCCGAGGTGATTTTATTGAGTCTAGGCTGAGATCTTAAGGTTTTAGTGTGGACGGGCACGGGATCATTCTATCGGGGATGATGACGGGGAGCCGTTCGATCAAGCGTATATCATCTGACTTCTTTTAATCAGAATCTATCACCTAAATTAAAATTCTAACACTTGCTAATCTTTCTCCCATTAAATTTATTAAGGGGCTTGGTAGTGATCTACACTCAATTTTAAAACTTGATTGATGAGATTTAGAAGATAATATGATTGATGATTGAAACCACCAAGCCCATCATTAGGGATGGGTACAAAATTCTTTAATGACTGGAACTTGCCTTAGGGACATTCACCTATATAACTTTTAAGTAAAATATCAATTGATTAATTGAGTACCACGTACTCAAAATGGTTAAAACATCAAGATTCATCGAGTAATGGGGTAATTTTGATTCAACCTGGGATGATTAATGGAACAATATGATAAGTTCAAAATAAACTTGAATGCTTCAAGAGATCTTTAAAGCAGTCTGGGGTCACTCCTTCAATACTTTGGAATCTCTTGGATATTTTGAAGGACAAATTGAAACTTCTATATTTTGTTCTAAAATCATCCATTAAGATCTTTCGAGACTCAACAAGTCATAGATTTGGGTTTGTTAGATACACCTTCAACTATTTTTGTTTTAATTTTTCCACAATGTTATAACTGTTTGTTCGTGTACTTTACTTTCTTACAAAATTAAAACAAAAAATTTTCAAAATTAATCAACATTTTCAAAAAAAACCTAAAATGTCCTTTTGAATTTATGAGAGTCCCTCGGAGGAGGTAACCCACGGTTGCTAATGAGATCTCCCCAGTTTAAATGGGTTTCATAACTCATTTAAGCTAAGTAAATTCAAAAGAAAATAGTGATATCAGAATGAGGGAACTGTGGGATCTTAACCGGTGTCACTCTAATCAACTTTAACATCCCCCATAATATTTAAAATAACCATAGCCTTGGAAACACTTGATTTAACAGCAGGACTTAAAACATTAGAAAACTTAAACTTGCTATGACAAGGAGCTTGGAGTTAGCATTGTGGGCAGCATGGTCATCTTCAACAACAAACATATCTACACTAGCTAAAAAATTCCTTAGAATTAAACAACCGAGCCATAAGATTTCAAGGTTGTCTGCCTAGTGCGATCTAAATTCTCAACTTATCTTTAGGCTTTTGAATAACTATGCTATACAATTTAAGCCCTAACTCATTTTAGGATTACGAGGTTGCCGTTTGTTACAACCTAAATCCTCACATCTTCCAGGTTATTAATGTGATCGTCTCACATGAATATAAGCCCTAATTAATAAAATTGACAGGATGAAACATTTTAATAATTTCTTCCTCGAAATTAAAGTCAAACCATAGGATAGCTTGGGAAGTCATCAAGGTTCCCCTCAGGATCTGTGACATCCCCTAGTTCTTCTTCCATTCGAATCCAAAATAAATGTTCCAAATTTGAGTCATTCCCAATTTACTCCTCTTTGTCAGATCATTTGAAAAGTCCAATCTTTTGAAATCCTTGAAGGCAATACCCTCTGATTTTTATTAAGAGTTTTCTTAGGTAACTTCACTTTTCTAATATGTAATTAAATATAAGGTTTTGCCTTTATTAGAAACTTTCAAGAACGCAATTTTATATAAAACCTATTTAATTTTTCATATTAAATAGGAGAACCTTTTTGGTCAACATAAAAATGGTTTTTTGTAGACTTAAATGGATGTCATAAATTCTTTAGTTTATTTAATCGAGCCTCACCAATAAGTAGTGTGTCTACCCTCCAAGATAGATGCACTGATTGCGATAATATGCTCGTTTATTTAAACTACTGAGGATCTGAGATCAGTCCGGTCTTATATTTTCAAAATTTAACATAATACATTTTTTCAATATATATATATATATTATCTATCCCGACAACCAACAATTTCCACTTTGGCTACCGACAAATTCTAAGCCCAATGCAAATCAATCCCACTAGTATGCTGAAAAGAACTAGCAAAAGTTTTAGAAATAGAAGTGTCAAGTTGACTTTTAACTTTAATTTTATCAACACCGGCAATTATGGGCACACATGCAATTGAAAAAAAGTATCATCTTTGTTTACAAAATCAACCAGTTTACCCACATCCCAACCCTCCTTATTCCATCAATCATTAGCACATATCCGCAACCAATTATCATACCAGAAGCTACATTCATCATCCCCAATATCCTAGAACAAAAAATATTTAGTAACGTTAGAAATTTTTAGCATTTCCTTCCAGAAAAAGGAATCAGACATATTACTAGTAATAAAAAGAGGATGAGAAGCGCTACAATATTTATTCCACATCAATTGAGACCAAAGAGAATTACTAGCTCTAAACGACACTCATAACTTCATAAATTTGATTTTCATATATTCATCAATGCTTCTAAAACCCAAACCACCCAAATTAGTTGGTTTACACATTTTAAACCAAATCATCCACTGGATTTTATTCTCTTTACCCGCCCAAAGAAATCTATTGAAAATATTCTCCAACCTTTTGCATTGATTAGTTGGAATCTTCATGAAACGTAAAGTATAAAGAGGAATAAAAGTAAGGACACTCTTCAATAAAGTACTTTGCCACCAAAGGACAAAAACATATTATCCTGAGACATGATTCTCTTATTAATTTTAACAATGAGGATATCAAATAAATGATTACTTCTTTTTCCTTTATCCAAATTGAAACTCAAATAATGGATAGGAAGAAAACCTTTTATGCAACTAATGTAATCATGTATCCAATTTTCTTTGTAATAGGGAACAAATTAGAATAATAAAAATAACTCTTACTTAAATTTAGCATCAAACCAGACACATCCTGAAAATTTTCCAATCCCCTCCATAATCTTTTGATAGAACATTTATTAGCATTAGAGAAGAAAACTAGATTATCACATAAGCAAAATGAGATATTCTAAAATTTCTTTTATCAACATAATACATACTAGGATACTTAGAAAAAGGTCTGTTGAGATATCTTGAAATATAATCAAAAACCATAATAAAGATAATAGTGAAAGTAGATCCCCATGTTTAATACCTCTAGAGGATTTAAAGAAACCACACTTGTTAACATTAATTAAAATATAAAATAATTATTTACCAAGATTCTCTTGATAAGGAGATAGTAAGCTTTATTAAAGCCTCTAGCTTTAAAGACATCCAAAATGAATTCCTACCTTAAAGTATCATAAGCCTTTTTAATATCATTTTTGAAAATGACATTAACATTTCTTCTTTTTTTTATCTAAATTAAGAACCAATTCTTGCAATTAAAGCATTTCTCCAATGTACCTGCCTTTAACAAATGCAGATTGTTGCTTGAAAATTAGGAGATTATGATAAGGCTAAAATTTGGCCACCACAATTTTAGAAATAATTCTAGAAATAAAAGTATTAAGACTAGTAGGCCTGAAACCATCCCTATGCATACCATCCTTACTTTTAGGAATTAAAGCCAAATGAGAGGAATTAAAACAAATAGGTAGATCAATGTCCCTGAAAACACCCTGTACAACAAGAATAACCTCTTTTTTCACCACATCTCAACAATTCTTATAAAAAGCAGCAGTATAACCATCATAACCAGTAGTTTTACTGTTGTAAGTGGTATTAAGAGCATTTTTGATCTCCTCACTAACAGTAATAGAAAACCAAGAGTTGAGTAGCCTACCATTTGCTCTTTAAAATAAGAAGGGAAAAGAAAATTCATCGGATCATTATTAACCAGGTTGGACTTTTCCTCAACGATATCATGAAAAAAGGTCCTACTTTTTAAGGAGGAGAAGAGGCCATCAAAGAAAGAACTAGAGCATCAAATGACTTATCATTGAATGAAATATTGTATTCAATCCCTAAACATGAACATCTAAGAGTTTGCTTCATACTATAAAACATAGGGTTGTATTTTGAGTTTAGAGATTGTCACTTTTTGGGCAGTCTTGACATATAGTTGGAACTTTTATGTCAGATTTTTTCAAACTTCAAAGACAACCTTAATGATTTTGTTGGATTCATTTTCAAAAGGTGAAACTTAAAAAGTTCCAAGATTATATCCTCTCCTTAAAATTGTTGATTTTAGCTCACTTTGATGTTGACATGTTTTATTAAGAAAATTCTAAGGATTTGGGAAAGCTCAATTTTGAATTTTGAGATTATATTAAACATTCCAAAGGAATTGAGTACAATTATGAACCACTTTTTTAGCGATTCATTAGAAATAACATGTGGAGATGTGGTTTTAACTTCCAACTTTGCAATAAGTGTTTGAAGATAGGAAAGTTAGAGCAAAACATGAAAAACATAGATTTAAAATTTTGTCTATCCTTATTGTTTTCTATCTTCAGAGAAACATGTATCATTTTATAGTCAATAAATTGATCAAGTCAACTCTTTTCTTCTTCTTTCATTTTGTCTACATTCATTTTTTAATATTTATTTTTTTCTTTTTCTTAATTTTAAATCTCTTAAGAAGACTATCTTAATTTAAAGTCCTCACAAAAGGATTTCAAAAGATGTTTCTAAATTAAATATTATTTTATTATATTTTAAGAAACTCTTATTTGACTTGAAATATGGATGGAAGGGTTCAGACTCACATGAATTTAAGATAATCTAAGTGAATCAAATTTACATGAATGTAAAGTAGGGCAAATGGATATCATATCGCAAAGTACTTATTTTTCAAAGCAATGGGATTCCAAGAATTTTCTTAAGAAAACATTGTCACATTTTTATGAGGAAAATCACTATGTTTGACCTTACTAATCCACACGCATACCTTGTAAAAGTATATTTTGTAAATGCATAGGATTTCCATCAAAGCCAACAACCTTATTTGTGTTTAGCTTCAATCTTAGGCGATTAGATGTTTGCCACTGTAAAGTTTGAATTCTGTAGTTCTCTGTGAAGAGAAAATTATGATAGACCTATTCATACCTAGTGGCACTTCAACTTCTCCATTTAAAAATTGTAATAGTTGTCTTCAATAAGATATAAGTTTGGTACAACTTGTATAATGAGTCCTTAAACTTGTTGGTGACATCTACAATTAGGGGTTTCAATTTTCATGTTATTTTAGTTAGTTAAGGAAAATTCTTCAAATAATTGATCCATCTTAAGATTAACAATTTTTAGTGTACATTTCATGTTCATTTTATGCATATTTTTTATGATATTTTACTTTAAAGAAAGGTGTTTTGCATGTGTTTGGTTTCAGGTACAAGAATTAGAGTTTTTGCGAAAATGAAGCAAAAACAGTGCAAATTAGAGCAAATTAAGTAAGGAAGAAAATTTTGATTTGGCGCGTTCTGATATGATTTTCTATGCTTAATTTCATTTATAACCTCGGGAGAGAAAGACATTAATTTTCCTCAAACCATGACTCAATCTTCTTCAGCTTCAGGGAGATTAGCGTAAAACTCCCGAACAACAGAAATCACAGCCACAACAGAAAAACAGCAAAATCGCTCCCACTGTCGGCAAACAATCAAATCTTTCATTGCTCCACCCAAACTTTTAAAACATCTCTCAGCAATAAGTTTTCTCAACTTCAGTGCATCACTATACCTGTGTTGAGCTCTCATGCTTATAAACTTGCTCAAATTGAAATTTGACTTCTCTTTACTACTCTTCATTCTTGGGGCCATTTCTAAAAATCACATAAAATTCAAAATAAATCCTAAATTCAACTCTAAATCACTAACTCATCTTCTAAAAGTTTAAAAATATCATTTATATGTATTTTCCGTTGGCTTTTCTCAAATTTTAACCATGAATAGTGATTTTCGGCAAATCCATAGTGTTGTCAAAATACATGGTGAAAATAAAAATTTTTTACATAGAAGTGAAGATCTTACCTTGAGAAGAATCTTATCTTGAGAAGATTATCAACACTATTTTGGGTTGTGGAGTTGCCCATTAGAAGCTGTCTGTCACCGGAATCAAAATCCCGTCGCCCACTTCGTAAAGAGATTTAGTTTACATATAAGTTTAGAAAAATATGAAATCAAACTGACCCCATATTTTTCATAGTTTAAATGAAAAAGCACTATGCCTCAAACCCTGTATCTATCCCAAAAGATAAACACAAGACTTGAGGATGAGGCTCGATCAAATAAACTACGAAATATATGACGTTCGTTTGGTCTGCAAAACCATTTTATTTGTCGACAAGTTCCTTTATTTAATATGAAGAATTAAATAGGGTTTATATTAAGCTGGGTTTAGAAAAGCTTCCTATAAGGGCAAACCCCTATAGATAATTACATCTTAGATAACTAAAGTCACCTAAGAAAACTCTCGATAAAAATCAGGAAATATTATCTTTAAAGAGGTCAAAAAGTAGGACTTTTCAATGAGATCGGATAAAGAGATGTAATATGGGAATAACTTAAAGTTGGAACATTTTGTTGTAGAGTGCAGAGGAGGAAGAACTAGGGGATGTCATAGATCAGGAGGAGAACCTTGGTGACTTCTCAGTCTATCTTATGGTTTGGCCTCAATTTTGAGGATAAATTATTTAAATGTTTCATCCTACAAATTTTATTTATTCAGGGCTTACATTAATGTGAAATAATCACAAAAATTTCCTGGAAGATATGAGAATTTAGGTCATAACAAACGACAAGCTCAAAATCCTAAAACGAGTTAGGGCTTACATTGTACAGCAAAGCTATAAAAAATTCTAAAGAAAGTGTTGAGGATTTATGTTGCACTAGGTAGACAACCTCGAAATCCTATGGCTTGTTGTTTAATTCTAAGGAAAGATATGATGTTCTAGATCGTTGTCATAGAATGCTGCCCACAAGAAAGCTCCAAGCTCCTCTTCATAACGAGTTTAAGTTTTCTAATATGTCAGGTTATAATGTCAAATTAAATGTCGTTATGGTTATGGTCATTTAAATATTATGGGGCGTATTAAAATTGATTAGAGCAACACCGGTTAGGATCCTACGAGTCCCTTATTTTGGTACCACTATTTTCTATTGGATTCACTTAGTCCAAATGAATTTACTAAAATCAACTTAATGAGTTCCATACTTTCATTTAGACTGTGGGAAGCCTCGTTAGCAACCGTAGGTTACCTCCTCTGAGGGATTCCCGATCGTCCAATAGAGACGTCTTAATTTAGTTGCAATTATTGTTTTATGGTATTTGTAATTAAATTTTAAGTTGTCTTATATTTTAATTATTGTGGAGGTGATTTTTATCTTGGTTGATTTTAATTTTGGTTTTGGGTTTTGGTTTTGTGGCTATCATAAAGTTTTAGGTTTTCACGCAAGGTGACATTATTGTTTAACATGCAAGTTTTAAATAAGAAGTACAAGAAGGTAAATGCATTAATTTAAAAGCATACCTGTCGAGTCTTCTCGCTCCACCACCTGAAAGGTTAGTACTTGCAAGTATTGCAAGAAGGTTTAAGTTGTAAGAATAGATGAAGGATTAGCAACCAAACCCCAAGTTATGATTTTGTTGAATCTTGGAAGATCCTATTCCTAGTGGATAATTTTAGAACAAAATATGGCAAGTCCAATTTGCCCTTCAGAATATCCAATAGATTTCAAAATGTTCAAGGTGTGGCCCAAGATCATTTTGAATATCTCTTGAAATATCGTGAGTTCATTTTGATCTTATCATAATGTTCCAATAATCATCTCAGGCTAAAGTGTGGCTACCCCATTGCTCATTTAATCTTAACAATTTAATTAACCCAAGGATAGGATACTCGATTAGTCGATTGATGTTTCATTTAAAAGTTATGTGAGTGGGTGCACTTAAGGTGTGCTTGAGTCATTTAAGATTGTGGTGCCCTGAGTTAAAATTAGGCTTGTAGTGCTTAAAGATGTTAATCACCAATCATATCATTTTCTAAATCCAATCAACTTGAGTTTAAACATTGAACCTATGTCACTACCAAGCCTTTAAAAATCATAATAAATCATATTTAAAAATCATAATGAGTGAAATGGTGAATTTAAAAGTTTTGATTTAAGTGCCATATGTCCTTATTAAATGATCACATCATCCTCAACTCTAGGCTTAATAAAAGGAAATTATCAGCTTCCGACTTAAGCCCATTACTTAAGAATCATTTGATCTTTAATTGACTTTAAAGTCATGAAGATTATGAGAATTATGCTTTTAGTTGACGTTGTGCAAGGGTGTTGAATGGGTTTCTACGTTTTAGCCCCATTATATTTCAATCGCCCAAACATGTTCATTAAAATCAAAATTACTCATTTTCCCTTTGATAATCCTAACTTTTTTATTAAGCTTTTTTATTAAGGCACCAAA
>NW_018253616.1:62401-64143 GCF_001263595.1 Phalaenopsis equestris
GGGCACTTCACCTCATAACTCTTTAAAAATAACTCAAATGATTTGAGGATTTAGAGTATCATATCCATGAGGTAATTAGGATATTAGAGGAGGATATGTGAACCTCTCAAAACTTAAATTAATTTAGATAATTATTTAAATCCAAAAAATAAGGTTTTCAAAAGGTGATTTATTTAACTTCGCAAAATAAAGTTTTTATTTATGAGAAAATTATCATAGGATTCCTTAGGTCAAAGAAATATTTAGGTAAAATTTCATGATTTTTTAATTAATTTTTTATTATTATTATTTTAATTTAGGTCAATTTTCATGAATTATTTTAAATAGAAAATAGTGTTTTAATTACAATTTTTTTATATTTTTATTAGACTTCTCTGAGTTCAAAAAACTCAAAGAATCAAATTTCATATTTTTGTGACTTTTAATTTATTTATTATAATTATTTTTAGTGCAAAAAATTCCATTTTAAGCTTTTTAAAAATTTATTTTTAACTTAGGAAAATTAGGAAAAATATTTTATTGAGTCTCAAATGATTAGAGAACAGTTAGGGATATTCTGAAATTTTTTTTGTATTTTGGGAATTTTTATTTATTCTTAATTATTTTAAATTAAAAAAATGAGGCTCAAAATCAAGTGATTTACCAAAAATAAATTTTATTTTTCCTAAGTGCTTCTGATCACAGGGAACTCAGAAAATCACTTTTCATGATTTTTCTAACTGTATTTAATTTATTATATTTATTTTTGTACAAAATACAAGCTTTCTAAAAAAATCCACTTTAGTGCTAAGCCAAATAATTTTCAAATTCTTACAATGGGTAGATATGATTTTTATGAACAATGTGGACTTGATTTTGTTAATTTTTTATATGTATTTAATTTACACAAATTAATAAAAGATATTCACATTTAACTATGTATAGAAATTCACAAAATGATTCAAAGCATCAAAATATTTTTCCTAGACTTATCTGATCACAGGAAACCTACTAAAATTATTCTCTAATTTTCCAAGTGATATTTTGATTTATATAATTAAAATAGGCCAAAATTGTCACCTTAGCTTGAAAATTAGGGTTAGAGGCATAGAGATGCTCTCTGACCTTGGAAAAATCAGAGAACATCTCCTCTGTAATGGGGAATAAACCCTAAAAATTTCAAGCCATGATGAGCACCCCTTAGTCATGGAAAATTAAAATACCACAGAGGGTATTTAATTAATTAAAAATCAGGGAGTGAGAAAATAAATTTTATTTTTAGTTCGATAATTTTTATTTTTTATCCACATTATTCTTCTCTGTTCACTTAGCAAGAGGGTATTTTTCTTTTATTTTTATGATTTTTCTAGAGAAAGATGTGAATTTTTGAAGTTTAGGCATTTTTTAAAATAATCAAAATTCCACATTTTTCTACTTATCCACGCGGCGCCAACTCATACTCATCCACTCCGAAGGCTCCACATGTCGCTATGTCATTTAATGCCTCCAACCACGTAGCCTCTATGCAGACCACGCTACATGCACCATGGATCTGTCCAGCTTGATCTCCTCATTTCGTTGACTACACGCACGATCGGACAGCTCTCTGTTATCATCTCCAAGTGACCTAGCCCGTGAGCTGTTCACACTAAAGCCTTAAGATCTTGACCTACACTCAATCAAATTGCATGGGTTTGTTTCTAAACCTTTATCTACTTAAGACGAACCTATATATATATATATATGGATTATATGGTATGAAA
>NW_018253616.1:64443-81869 GCF_001263595.1 Phalaenopsis equestris
GGTTCTGTCGTGGTTTTGGCAGAAATTTGAGCTCAAAATTGAGCTTCCACAGTGGGGATCAATGGAGGAAAATGGTGGGCTTGAACTGAGGAGATCTTAGGGAGTCTTTGAGAGGAATTTGGCAGAGTTTCCTTAATCAAATTTTAGCTCTTCTTTTTTTTCCATGGAGGTGAGGTTTAAATAAAATGGCCTAGGGTGGCTATCATGGCCAATTAAGGGGTGTAAAATGGTACTTAGGTGGAGGGTTTTGAAGTGCTAAAGCCAATTGGAATTGGCCAGCTCAGATGGGTGAGTTTGGGTTTGAATTTTTGCTTGGGGCTCTTAGTTTTGGTTTTCCATCCACTAGGCCAGCCGACAGGGCCAGGGGAGTTGGCCAGGAGGTCAGGTGAGCCAGTGGGATGGTTAATTATAATTAACCATCAATGGCAAGTGATGACGGGGAAGATTTTTTGTTAAGGCCCATAAATGGGCATAAGTCCCTAAATTTAGGGATCCAATGTTCCATAGCTCTCCATGGCTGTTCAAGGGGGTTTATCTTGGTCAATAGAGTGTGATTAGTGGTTGTGGAGTCATCAATTTGGTGGCTTTGAGATGGCTAAGTTAATTTTGGTGCATTGGTCCAATTTGGGTCCAAATGGCTAAGAGTTGTTTTGGGTTAGGCTAGCCATTACTTTGAGCCCAATTGATTTATCAAAATTGTATGGATGATGGTCATGAAGATTTTTGGTGAAGTATTGAAATGATTTGAGTCCAATTGGAAGCTCAATTTAAAGGATTTTAAGATTTTGGTCAATTTGGGCATGTTGGACAAGACTTGGGTTTAAGTTGGGCTAAGATTGGGTGAGGTTCATTTTGGGTGAGGTTCAAATTAATTATTGAAAATGGTTTATAGGAATGTCATGAAGAGTTTTCAGCATAAATTGGGTGCCAATTTTGTGGTTAATGCATTCAATTTGGTGGAATTTGGAGACAGCTAATTTGGGGCAAATTTGGGGATTTTTGGAGTTGGGTTGAACTTAAATGAAATTGAGGCTTCACCAAGGCCAAATAAAGGTCATTTTTGGTGTGTATGAGTGTTATGAAAGATTTATGATCCAAATTGGGTAAATTGAGAATGCTATGGGGTTCAATTTGGTGGGATTGAGTCATAGGGCCAAAATTGGGGGTTTGACTTAGATCAAGATTAAGCTCAAAGCATGGGCCAATTAGGCTTGGATTTGGTTTATATTGGTCATATGAAAGTTAAATTTGAGTTTAGAATTGAAATTGATGGAAATTGCGACCAAATTGATCGACATTTAAGGTAAATTTGGGGAAATTGAGCCTTTAAAGGCAATTTGGGGGGTTTGGTCAAAATGGTCAAATTGGCTAAATTGGGTTCAATTGAAGGGTTCAAATCAGTTTGGAAAACATTTGGAGTAATTTTTTAAGTTTTGGGAAAGTTTGGGCTGCTAAGTGTATTTTTGTAATTTTGGCAATTTTAGGGGTATTTTGGTAATTTAGGAATTTTTAGGTGATTTTGGGTAATTTGGATATTTTGAAATGGTTCGAAATGATTTTTGAACAATTTTTTGTACTTTGAGTGAATTTGGGAATCTTTGGCCAAATTTAAGGTTTCAAGGGCATTTAGGTAATTTTCAAGGGAATTTAGGTAATTTGGGTAGATTTATGGGCAAAAGACCAAGTTGGGTATTTTTTTGTAAAATTGAGAAGCCAACCACCATATGTGAACTATGGACCAATGAAATCCCCATTTGGTTCCTCTATATACTGGTCTTAGCTAAACCCTAGCCTAGGGCTAGTGAGTTTAGGGGACCATCTACATGAGTCTCCCAAAAGATCAAGGGATCAAACTCAACAATTTTGGATTTAGGGTTGTGAGTGATTGTGGGTGAGAGTGAGTGAAGGTGAGTGAACTAGCTCCAGACCAACACTTAGGGCTAACCCTAAGGTCAGACAGTTCTATGGGGGCTCATCTTGAGCTCCCTCATACTGATCCCACCTACGAAGTGCTAAAGGTTAGGACCAATATGTGGAACTTCAAGTTGAGCAAGTAGAAGTTTAGAATTTCTAATGGTGAGGGTTCCTTTTCTGGTTTTCTAAGAATAGTCGACAGGAAAGTCTTATGGCTAGACCTTAGGCAACTAAAGAGGGAAAACTAAACCTCAACCAAAAATGAAGTCAACAAATATAAAATCTAACAAATTTGGCTTGAATCCACCAAGAAATTTCCACTTTAGAGGAAACCCTAACTCTCAAAATCATGAAAACCAGAGGAAGAAAATGAAGTCGGGGTGAAAATGGAGATTTTTTGCTCAATTTTTCACTTTTAACAGTTCTCTAACCGGTTTAAGTGAATTGATGGCTTAGCACGACTACTTTGGCGCTTACGCGCCTACCTCTTGGGTTGTCTAGCGCTTAAGCATGGGGACATGACACTTCGGTGCCAGTGCACGAATTTTGATACTTTTCATTTTATAAGTCAACCACCCTTAAATCGTCTTATAAATCTTTAATAACTATTTTCTTCCCATTCAACTCTCCTTTTCTCAAATTTACCAATATTAAATAATTTGATTCAACATAAATTAACACAAAATTTTACACACAAACAGACACTTATATTAATTCAAAAACAAATACAAACATTTGTGATACGTAATTTCTCAATCCAAAGAGTCTTGGATGAGATAATTCCTAAGCACAAACACTAAACAAACATAACGCTAAAGCACATAAACAAACTTAACACTAACAAACAAACAGACATTAAACTTAGAATTTAATTCCACTCTCCTTCCGGTGGAACAAAAAAACAAATACAAACATTTGTGATACGTAATTTCTCAATCCAAAGAGTCTTGGATGAGATAATTCCTAAGCACAAACACTAAACAAACATAACGCTAAAGCACATAAACAAACTTAACACTAACAAACAAACAGACATTAAACTTAGAATTTAATTCCACTCTCCTTCCGGTGGAACAAATCCTGGCCTTTCATTAGTTTCTCCTTGGGCATTTGGAATATAGATTTGATAGAACGAGCGGTGATGAAGAACTTTAGTTGAGTCTTTGTCTATTCATTTGTTTTTCAAATACATAGCTTTATCTGCTTCTTCAATAAAACTTGTATGGCTAAATTGCATATTAATTTGCCATCCAATATGCTCCAAATGTGCATTAAATTCCATCACTTTTGCTTCAATTGATGCCACGTCGGCCTCAATTTTTATGATTTTCTCCTCTATTCCTTCTATACTAATGGCTAGGAAACAGTTGTATAACTCTTACGCACATTAACTAATGAACCTCTTCTTCATAGTTTCCTCCTTTTTCTTCATATAAATCACCCAAGATGACATTTTTCCAAGATCTCTAATTCTTCACTTAGATTTTAGGGTTAAAAATGAAATGGGTTGAGAATTCTCTTCATTCTCTTCTATTTATAGTCTTTAGACCATGCCTAAAACTACTAGACACGTTCTCAAACCACTAACCACATTAAAACCCACTAAACCATGTTTAAATCTTTTAGAAAAGTAATTTAGCACGTTTAGTTAACTGCTGTACTTAAGCGCCGATGTTGGCACTTGAGCGTCGGTGCTTAATTAAGCACAGGTCAGCTTAACGTCCAAATACTCATTCTAACATGTCTAAGTCATCTATTAAGGTCTTAGAATCATTAATAAATTATTATATATTCAAAATACTATCAAAATTTTCTTAATCAAACACAACAACATAACATTCAAAATAGAAACACACATATGATTATAGGTTGCCTCCCACAAAGCTCTTGATTTAACGTCATCAGCCAGACGTAACCAGTCCTTATTTTGGTTGACCCAACAACACTAGATCTTTTATTGTAAGTTGATCCCCTAAAAAGTAGTGTTTTAGCCTGTGACCATTCACTTTGAATATTTTCACAGTTTTAGGATCTTTGATATCCATAGCTCCATAAGGATAAACTTTTATCACAACAAATAGGCCCATCCACCTAGACTTAAGTTTTCCTGGAAATAATCTTAACCTTGCATTATATAGCAAAACTTGTTGCACTGGCTCAAAATTTTTAGTAAGAATCCTTAGATCACGCCACATCTTCATATTTTCTTTATAAATCTTAGCACTCTCATAAGATTCATTCCTTATTTCTTCAAGCTCAGTTGATTGCAATAGTCTTTTCTCACGAGCATCCTTTAAATTGTAATTAAATTCCTTAATAACCCAATATGCTTAATGCTCAAGTTCAACTAGTAAATTACAAGCTTTCCCAAATATTAACCAATATGGGGACATTCCTATAGGAGTTCTATATGTAGTCCTAGAAGCCCACAAAGCATAATCAAGTTTGATTGACCAATCCTATAGGAGTTCTATGTGCATAGTAGATTACTTTGATAATCTTATTATGTTTTTGTCCTAAAATAACTCCAATATTATAATCACTTGCATCACACATTAATTTAAAAGGGTTTTCCTAATTTGGTGAAACAATAATTGGTGTGGTGACTAATTTTTCTTTTAATAGCTTAAAAGCTTTTAGGCACTCCTTATCAAAATTAAAAATTACATCTTTTTAAAGCAAATGACATAGAGGCTTAGCAAGTTTTGAAAGGTCTTTAATATATCTCCCATAGAATCCAGCATGTCCTAAAAAATTCCTTATTACCCTCACATTTGTTGGGTAAGGTAAATTATCAATCACTTGAATTTATGCACGGTCTATTTCCATACCATTTTCTGATATCTAATGTCTTAAAATAATTCCTCCTGCTACCCTAAATTAGTATTTTTACCAATTAAGGACTAAATTCATTTCTTCACAGCGCTTAAGAACTTTCAGTAAAACCTCATTTCCTTTTTCAATTAAATCACAGAAAATAACCATCCAAATTTGGTGAAACAATAATTGGTGTAGTGACTAATTTTTCTTTTAATAGCTTAAAAGTTTTTAGGCACTCCTTATCAAAATTAAAAATTACATCTTTTTCAAGCAAATGACATAGAGGCTTAGCAAATTTTGAAAGGTCTTTAATGTATCTCCCGTAGAATCCAACATGTCCTAAAAAAATTCCTAATTATCCTCACATTTGTTGGGTAAGGTAAATTATCAATCACTTGAATTTATGCACGGTCTATTTCCATACCATTTTCTGATATCTAATGTCTTAAAATAATTCCTCCTGCTACCCTAAATTGGTATTTTTACCAATTAAGGACTAAATTCATTTCTTCACAGCGCTTAAGAACTTTCATTAAAACCTCATTTACTTTCACCATTTGTATTTGGCGATAACAAGTATATTTATCCAAAAAATAAAAGTATTTATGCCCACCTACTCTATCCAACATTTTATCTATACAGTGTAGTGAAAATGATCTTTCCTAGTGGTGAGAGTTAATTTTCTATAAACAATGCATATTCGTCACCTTGTGACTTGTCTTGTTGGTATTAACTCACTATGTTCATTCATAGTCACAGTCACACTTCCTTTCTTAGGATCGCAGTGAATTGAACTAACCCAAATATGCATTGATTATAGAAAATAATTTCAGCATCTAACCACTTTAAAATTTCTTTCTTAACAACTTCTTTCATAAGAAGATTCAATCTCGAGGATCAGCCCTAGGTTTGCAGTTCTTTTCCATATGAATTCTATGCATACAAATTGAAGAGTTGATTCCTTTAATATCAACAATTATCCATCCAAAGGCTTTCTTATAATTCTTTAAAGTTTTCATTAAACTCACTTCTTCTTCTGTTGTAGTTAATTTTGAGTAAATTATAACCGATAATGCTAAGGAATCACCTAAAAAGACATATTTTAAATGTTATGGAAGTAACTTCAACTCAAGATCAAGAGGTTTTTCGATTGATTTACAAATAGATTTATCTTTTTCTATCATGTTCAATACTTCAAAACTTTCTAAAAAATAATTCAAATCTTTTTTTGTAAAAATCTTCAAATTGATCTAATTCCTCTTCTTGCTAGATTTCCAACTCTTTCATTTTAGATTTTTCCTTAAAAGTTGTTTTGAAATGAAATTCACTCTAATATCTTATTACATCCATTATGTAACATTCATCATCTTTACCTTTTGCTGGATACTTCATTAATTTTGAAATATTAAACGTAACTGTTTGATCATTGACGCACATAGTTAATTTCCTTTTCTGCACATCTACCTTTGTTGTTCCTGTAGCTATAAAAGGTCTTCCCAAAATGATAGGTATCTCCTTATCTTCCTCCATATCAAGCACAATGAAATTAACAGGAAAGATAAATTGATCCACTTTCACTAAAACACCTTCTATAACTCTTTTAGGATATGTTATTGAATAATCTGTTAACTGTAGAGTTATAGTAGTAGGGGATATTTCTCCTAATCCCAATCTCTTAAATATTGATAATGACATAAGGTTAATTTTTGCACCTAAATCACATAAAGCTTTCCCATAAAATTCGTCTCTTATTACACATAAAATTGTGAAGCTACCAGGATCTTTAAGCTTTTTATGAATTACAACATTGCGCTCCTCACAAAGTGCAATAGTGGTGTTATCTTCAAACTTCCTTTTCCTGTTAAGAATATCCTTCATAAACTTCTCATAGCTTGGCATTTTTTCTAAGGCTTCAGCAAATGAAATATTAACTGTAAGCTTCTTAAAGATTTCCTGAAATTTTAAAAAAATTTTATCCAACTTTTTTTAATGAAGTCTCTGGGAAAGGGTGGTGGTTGCCTTTCCAAATCAATTTTATGTGGAGAAATAGGTCTCTCTAAACCTTTCAGAGCGTCCTCTTCAGGCTCTTCAATTTCTTTTCTCTCTACTTTAATCTTTTTTTAAACTCTACCTTCCAAGTCTCTTCCGCTTCAAAGTTGAACGACCTCTACTTGCTCTTTATTTTGGTCTTTTGGATCTACTTTTGCATTATTATGAAGTGTTCCTTGGGATTTATTATTTAATGAATTTTTTATTTGTCCCAATCGATTCTCAATATTTCTAATTGTAGCTCCTTCACTTTGTAACTGATTTCCCATTTGTAACACCATTTCTTTTATAAATGACTTTTTCTCCTTGATTTGTGGATTTTTGTTGAAACCTGGAGGATAAGTAGGTCTATAATTACTATTACCTTGGCTGTTCTAGTTTCCTAATGGGTTTACTTGGTTGTTCCCCCATTGTTGATTATTACCACCTGAAGTATTGTTCCAGTTAAAGTTAGGATGGTTCTTTCAACCCGGGTTATAATAATTTGAATATGGGTTATTCTACTTGTTTTTTATGTCATTCAAAGTTTCTAATAATGCTTGATAATCTACCATTTTGCCAAATAAATTCTCTTCACTCATTGTAATTGGGTGAGAAAAAATCATTCCAAATTTGTCTAACTTCCTTGAAATTGTAGCAACTTGATTTGCTAACATTGCAAAAGTATTAGATTCATGAATATTGGCTACTTTCTTAGGATTTACCCTCTGAAAAGGCCATTAAAAATTATTAGTAGTCATCTCTTCAATTAAAACATAAGCATCATGAAATGATTTTGACATCAATAAACCACTAGCAGTGGCATCAATAATATATCTAAGAGATCCAGCTAATACATTGTAAAATGTTTAAATTATTAACCAATCTAGAATAGCATGGTGTGGACACTTTTGCAGTAGTTCATTAAATCATTCTCATGCTTCATAAATAGATTTCCTTTCAAATTGACAAAAAGATATAATATCATTTCTAAACTTCAGAGTTAGTGCTCCACCAAACTAATTATTTGATACAATTTGGATAATAAAAGGTTTAGGTTCAAATGAATTAGTCAGTACAACATGTTTTCGAGTACTACAATGAAGTTCATCCATCGTAGGGTTTGTAAAATCTCTTAAAGGTCTAAATCCTTATTCTTCAGTGAGAAAGGAAAATTTGTAAGTCTTATAGCATCATCTGATACACTATCATATTTAAATGTAGCACACAGTTCAAAAAATTGGCAAGATGTAAATTTGGATCATGAGTTAGTGCTCCACCAAACTAATTATTTGATACAATTTGGATAATAAAAGGTTTAGGTTCAAATGAATTAGTCAGTACAACATGTTTTCGAGTACTACAATGAAGTTCATCCATCGTAGGGTTTGTAAAATCTCTTAAAGGTCTAAATTCTTGATGAATTTCAACAATTTGATTATTTTGGTTTGTCATTTCTATTTTGATTTTTTTTATTTTTCTAATAGTTTTTTTTTTTAATTCAGAATCATAGGGCACTAGTTCGTTAAATCCTAAACTACACATACCTTACTACAAAATAACATAAAATAAAATCACACAAACAAGAACTTATATAAAGACAACACTACAATCATCCCATAATAAATTTAAAAATTTACATAGGACTATCTAAAAATAGAGATTTTATATGACAATACAATGTATGCGGTTATATTCTTATTGTTTTCTTACTTATAATTCTTACTTTACAACAGTGCCAAAAACTTGATCACTAGTAAAAGCTAGGTAAAAGTTTAACTTTGAAGTAAATAAGAATGCAATTATTATATTTAATTATAGGATACTATGTAATTATATGTATCATTATCGAGTAATATAAAACTTTTTGATTAAGCCCCAAATATCGAACTCATAGAGAAAAAAATACAATATGCAATTAAAATCAGAAGAACTTAGATAACAAATTTTACTTTGCAAAATATTCTTACTCAAACTACAGATGCTATAATAGGAATGAAAGTTTGATTCTTTTTGTAATTTTTGATAATTGAAAGTAAAGTAAACATTTAACTAAACTTAACTAGATATTTGTAAAATAAAGGCAACATAAATAAAATATCTTTTTCGTTATCATGACTCAGTATCAAGTATAGGAATTATGTTGTGGAAGGATTCAAATTGTTTTTTGCTAAATGAGACTAAATGAGAGCAGTAGTGTTCTTGACCCTTACTAGAGATACTGTAAAGAACATTGGCTAATTTAAAGTTTGAATAGTCTTGAAGACGGGTTAGGTAGGGAAGATACTAGCTTTCACTCTAGAGTACTCTCTTCTCCCTCCACGTGGGGGCTAATGATGCATGATTTACTGAAATATAATTGTATAAAATTTATAAAGTTGACTCTGCTTTACAAAGGTGCCAAAAACTTGAAGTGGTATTTTATGAATAATAACGTTCAACACTTAATGTTGGTATTCTACGCAATTCTATGCATGTATACGTATCGTTACCAAGTAATAAAGGACATTCTATTTTAAGTCATGAATATCGATCCCATGAGGAAGGTTTAAATTTGAGATGATAAATTAACTAAGAAATTCATAGAAATCAAATGAAATTATTGTCACTAATTTTTAATGTTTAAGCTAAATTATTAGCTAAATTATTTACTACTAGCAGAATTTAAAAGTAGGGTTTAAAATTAATAACTACTAAACCAGCTTTATGTGATGATGTTTTCTAATATGAAAAATCATCTTTCCACTACAATGAGTTTTTGGTTAAATGAGATGATCTTTATGTGATGACATTTTCTAATATGAAAAAGCATCTTTCCCACTACAATGAGTTTTTGGTTAAATGAGATGAGATAAATGGCCAAATAGGAGCTATTTTAATTCTTTACCCTGATTCAGTGCTATAGAAAATCATTGGCTAATCTTAGGTTTAGTCCCTAAATCTGTGGCTAGGCTAGGAGGATACTGGCTCTCACTCCAGAGCTCCCACTTCCCTTCCTCTGAAGGCTAACTCTCACTTTAGTTTTTAAAAACTAACATCAAATTGGGGATTTTTAGTCTGTCACCCTATAAATCTCCAATTCTACACCCAACAAAGTATGTTTCTTTATTTATTTGCACTTAATTCCATGAACGAAACACTCCTTCGTGGACTTAAATGTGATTCTCACTCTATTTTAGAACTCATACTCCATTTCCCGGATCATATGTTTCACAACACATTTTAACCATTCAATTGGCTAGATCAAAAAGTAAATTAAGAGAGGAGTTGAAAAACCATCACAATTTATTTTAAATTTTAACATCGGCACATCCACATTATCTCTTCATTTCACTATATCTCAGAGTAGGGAGAAAGATAAAGGAAACTACTCAGAAATCATGACAAAATATAAAACAAAACACAAATTTCATACAAATTTCATATGTAAAAGAAAGTTCATTCAATAATAATAAACAAACAACATTTATCTGAAACTCTTTCTCAAAGCAAATCCTTTGTAGTCTCTCTTAGGAAATGTAGTAAGAAGAAATCTCTCACTTCGCTTCCTTCCCAACACTTCTTAGAGAAGAATTCACACTTATAATACCACAAAAACTCAAAACTATAAAAATAATAACTAAATAATGGTGTGGAATGACGTAGAATGTAGGTGTGTGAAGAGGAAAACTAAAATGAGTGGAAGAATTTGAAATGGTGCGAAGGGGGCCGGGGTTGTTTTATCAAATTTCAGCCTAAAATAGAGCCTAGGTCGATTCTCCAATATGTGCATCCAAAAACTCTTTAAAAGTGTCCAAATTTGATGAATCTTCTAAAAACAGGGTCTGCACCGACACTGGCGCCAGAGGCCATTTAATTAATTCCTTCTTCTCTGTCAAACGGCGCAGTTGGCGCCCAGTCTGGCATCGTCGGTCCTGAATAATTTTTTAACTTCTCCATTTTGACTCTAAATTTTATCCTTTTTGCTTCCTTTTTGCTCCAAGTTCAAAAAATCAACAACCTGCAATAAAAATAAAAAATACCTTTTATTAAAGTACAATATCACCAATAATGAGTATAAAATATGATTCTAAAAATGCATATATTTTGGTGTATCAAAATCCCCCAAACTTGAATGTTACTTGTCCTCAAGTAACTCTTTTACTACATAAAAATATGACTTGTGGTAAAGATTTTAACTTCTAGATTTCCATATCTTAGTTCATTAAATGTAATAGCATCACTTAAGAAAAATTCAAAATAGCTCTAGTTAACACTAAAGGTATAAGAATATTTAGCAGTTAAGTCCAAGATTTTTTATTCGCTATTCTTTTCAAGAAAAATTGCAAATTATTCATATTACAGCCACTTATAATATTAATATGGAAAAGAGCATAATTTAAAATCGGGATTTAAAATTAATAACTACTAAACTATCTTTATGTGATGAAGTTTTCTAATACAAAAAAGCATCTTTCCCACTACAATGAGTTTTTGGTGAAATGAGAAGAGATAAATGGTTTAAATATGTATTGTACCAAATAGGAGCGATTGTGTCAAATAGGAGCAAATTTAATCATTGGCTCTTAGGTTTAGTCCCTAAATTCGTGGCTAGGCTAGGAGGGAAATGAAACCCCACCCCAAAAGAGCTCCCACTTCCCTTCCCCTGAAGGCTAACTTTCACTTTAGTTTTTAAACACTAAGATTGAATTGAGGATTTTTAGTCTGTCATCCTAGAAATCTCCAATTCTACACCCAACAAAGTATATTTCCCTATTTATCTGCACTTAATTCAATGAACAAAATACTCCTTCATGGACTTAAAGGTGATTCTTACTCTGTTGTAGAACTCAGACTCCATTTTCCGGATCATATGTTTCACAACATATTTTAACAATTCAATTGGTCATATAGAAAAGTAAATTAAGAGCGTGGTTGAAAAACCATCACAATTTATTTTAAATTTTAACATTGACACATCCACATTATCTCTTCATTTCACCATATCTCAAAGTAGGGAGAAAGATTAAGGAAACTACTTAGACTTCATAAGAAAGATACAACAAAACACAAATTTTATATATAAAAGAAAGTTCATACAACAATAATAAACAAACAACACTTATCTGAAACTCTTGTTGACCTCACTTTTGGTTGAGGTTTAACTTTTTCTCTTTAGTAGCCTAAGGTCTAGCCATAGGACTTTCTGTTGACTATTCCTAGAAAACTAGAAAAGGAACAAACTAGAAAAAGAAGGAACCCTCACCATTAGAAATTTTAAACTCTTCACTACTCAACTTGAAGTTTCACATATTGGTGCTAACCTCTAGCACTTAGTAGGTGGGGACAGTATGGGGGAGCTCACGGAGAGTTCCCACAGGACTCCATTAGGACTATTTGACCTTAGGGTTGACTGGGTGTTGGTATGGAGCTAATAAACTCACTTACACTTACCTAGACTCACTCTCACCCACAATCACTCACAACCCTAAACCCAAAATTGTTGACTTTGATCCCTTGATCTTTTGGGAAACTCATGTAGATGGTCCCCCAAGCCTACTAGCCCCAGGCTAGGGCTTAGCTAAGACCATTGCATAGAGGACCCAAATAGGGATTCCATTGGTCCATGATTTATATAGGATGGTTGTTACCCCAATTCTACCAAAATATTTAACTTGGCATTTTGCCCCCAAATCCACCCAAATTACCTACATGCCCTTGAAATCCTAAATTTGTCCAAAATTCCCAAATTCACCCAAAATACCTAATTTTTTTCAAAAATCATTTCAGACCATTTCAAAATATCCAAACTATCCAAAAATACCAAATTTATGTAAACAACCCCAAAATTGCCAAAATAACAAAAATACCCTTGGCACCCCAAACTTTCCCAAAACGAAAACCTCTAAAATCACTTTAAATGTTTCCAAAACCAATTTGGACTCTCCAATTGAACCAAATTTGGCCAATTTGACCATTTTTACCAAAACCCCCAAATTGCCTTTAAGGGCCCAATTTCCCCAAATTTACCTCAAATGTCCATCAATTTGGTCCAAATTTCCCCTAATTTCAATCCTAAAATCAAATTCACCTTTTATATGACCAATATAAACCAAATCCAAGCCTAATTGGCCCATTCTTTGAGCTTAATGTTGATCTAAGTCAAACCCCCAATTTTGGCTCTATGACTTAATCCCACCCAATTGAACCCCATAAACTACTCAATTTGCCCCAATTTATGTTAAAAACTCTTCATAACAATACTTCACATCAAATTTCACCTTCAATTGGCCTTGGTGAAGCCTCAATTTCATTTAATTTTGACCAAAGTCTAAAAAAACCTTAAACTTGCCCCAAAAAAAATCCTTAAACTTGCCCCAAATTGGTCATGCCTCCAAATTCCACCAAATTGATTGTCCTAATCCCAAAATTGGCACCCCATTTATGTTTAAAACTCTTTATGATATTACTATAGACCATTTTCAACCATCAATTTGGACTTAGCCCAAGCCTAGCCCACTCTAGACCCAAGTCTAGCCCAACATACCCAAATTGACCAAAATCCCAAATTCCTTCAAATTGAACCCCCAATTGAACTCAAAATCGTTTCAATCCTTCACCAAAAATCTTCATGACAATCATCTACACAATGTTGATCAATTAATTAGGCTCAAAGTCATGGCTAGACTAATCCAAACCCAATTTTTAGCCATTTGAACCCAAATTGAACCCGTGCACCAAAATTGGCCTAGCCATGTCAAATTGATCAAGGCAAGTATTCTACAACCAACTTTTGGATCCTAGTGACCAAGCTAGACTCACTTAATCCACCCTAGATGAGCCATGGGTCAAAGGTCCCCTAAATCAAGGGATTTTTTTTTTAATTGCTAAAGCCAAAAATATCTTTGTCAAAACCCATCACCAGCCCAAATTAATTATTGTGACAGATTCCTCTGAGGTCCCTGAGCCACCTAAGCACCTCCCCTGGCCCTATCGGCTGGCCTAGTCACCGGAGCACCTCAAAACTGAGGGTCACCATCCCTAAATCAAACCCAATCTCAACCCTAGGGGCCAGCTCACCCTAATTAAACTTTAGTGCTTCTCATCCCACCACTTCAGCAGACTATTACACCCAAGGCCAGGCCCTGAGCTCCCCTCTCCGGCCATGGATATAAAACCTCACCTCTACGGCCAACATAAGGGTGCTAAAATTTTCTTAAGGAAAACTAGTAAAATTGCTCCCACTGGCTCTCTAGGACCTCCTCAGTGCACACCAAACACGTCCTGCCCTAATTCTCATCGCCGGAGCTCAATTTTTGAGTTCAAATCCTTGTCGAAAATAGGAAATTCTCCACCACCCCTCCACAGTGACAGTGTACCAAATCTCAATTAAATTGGCCCACACATTCACTACAGTGAAAGAGGACAAAGCCACATAAAAACCCTCTCACAGAGAGCCTCTACCCTATACTTTGATCAACACCCAAATTCGGCCTTCATCGAATTCGGGTCTAGACATTACACCACAGCAAGAGGCTCAATCCCTAGCCTCCTTGGACCTCCATGAACGTGTTGAGCACCTCTAATTGAAGCTCCCCTTCCCCCTTCTCAGAGCACTCAGAGCAAAGGTATTGAACTTCCCCTCTTCTCGAGCCTATTTTGACTCTCCATGTGATTAGGGTTAATGTAATGGCATGTTTACCATATGGATATGTTCTACTCACTTAGAAGAGTCTATAGGACCAAATCTGAGGTCATTTGGTTGACAAATGAGTGAGAACTTAAGGCTTTAGGGTTAACAGTCATGGGCTCACACTAGTTGGAGATGAAGACGTGAAGTCATTAGATGGCGCGTGTATCGGACAGATGACTAGGATTGCGTTAGACGGGAGCTTGATACATAAAGCGCGGGCTGAGTCAGCGACTACGTGGATGGCGACATCAAACCTGAACACGCCACACATGTCTTCAGAGCCGTCACATGATGTCAAACCAGAAGACGCCACACATGTCTTCAGAGCCGTCACATGATGTCGTTGCGCCGCGTGTTTAAGTAGGAAAATAGGGATTTATTTAATTCAAAAAATATCCCTACCTTCAAAAATCCATGTCTTGGTGTAGAAAAATCATAAAAATATAATAAAAATATCCCAGCCCTCAATGAATAGAGGAGAACAATGTGGAAATAGTTTGAAGTTTATTTGATATGTATTTTATTTTTAATTAATTAAATATTATTTTGAGTATTTTGATTCTCCATGCATTCAAATATTTCACCATGGCATGTTATTTGGGTCACATGTAGCCTATGTCATGGATAATCTCCGTTGATTTTTCCAAAGTCAGAGGAGACCCCTATGAGGAAATATGTATTTTCCAAGTTTAAGCATCTAATTTGAAAAATTAATTATAATAATCAGCATGTTGCTTAGAAAAACCCAAAAAAATTTTGATAGGTTCACTGTGACTAGAGAATCTTAGGAAAAATTTGTCATGAGCTAAGGCATTAAGAACACGCCAAATTTTCATAAAACCCTAAAATATAAAGGAAATTAATTTAGGAAAAATAAATATCTAAATCACTTGATTTTAACTCTCAACTATAATTTGAAGTTTAGAAGACTTCCCATAAAAATTTCAAAACATATGGAGCTCATTTGATAACCTAATTTGATTTTCTAAGTTAAATGACACTTTTAACATTTAAAATAATCATAATAATTAAAATACAACTAAAAAATTTATGGAATTGGGTTTGGGAGCTCTCTGTGATCAGAGCAATTTTCTAAAAATAAAATTGTAATTGAAGTAAAAAATTTCATTTTTAAACATATTTTAAATATTTAAATAATTAAAAAGCTAATAAAAATCATAAAATTAATAAAATTCATGGAAATGTTTTAAATTGTTTCCTAAGCTCTTAGAAGCAATTGGAATATTTTTCCTATTTTTTAATGTGAAGATATTGAATTTTAAAGCTCAAAAATATTTTTTAAAGGCTAAAAATGGATTTTCCTTAATTTTTCACTAAAATAATTCTAATAATTCAAAGAAAAATCAGAAAAATGTAAAATTTATTTTTCTGGGCTCCTTGACCTTGAAAAGATTTACTCTGAAAATTTGTTTCTCTAGGTTCTTTGACCTTAGAGAGATTTAATAAAAATATAAAACTTAATTTTCGACATTTAAATATTTTATAATTAATTAACATTTTAAAATTTAAAATAATTCTGATAATTCAAATAAAACTTAAAAAAACATAAAATTTGTTCTAAGTGGTTCTCTAGTCTAAGTCTACCTCCAATAACAATTTCAAGTGATTATTCTTTTCCTTGGTCATGTTATTGAATTTTCTTTGAAAAATCTTATTTTTGCATGTAAATAATTATATAAATTAAATTTTGAAAAATCACATTTTCTCCTCTGATGTCTTTATTGACCCATGAATGAGGTAGGATAAAATTTTAAAATCATTTAAATTGAATTTGATGAATTATGAAGTGATAGAGCCTTAGGGGCAAAGATATAATTTTGGAAATTTGGTCTTAACTAACATTTAGGCTTAATTCAAGAAAGGGAAATGGGCAATCTTTGATCTTAATTAACCTGTTTAGATGATTGAAATATAAGAAATTAATTTGTAGAAACCAACCTCATTTTTTTAATTAAAGGATAAATTTGCAATTTCCTAAATTATTAAAATTCGGAAGACTATTAAATTAAATGGTCATAGACTTAGAGGGATGATTTTGGATATTACTAATTCACTAATTTAATACCTCTATTTGGTGTTCAAATGACATTCAAATGTTTGGATAATGAATTATTATCACTTAAAGTTCAATTTCTTTCAAAAATTACTAATATATCCACCAAGGTCTCAACCTTAGTAGTGACCTAGACTAAATCAAATTTGGTTAAATGAGGATTAGAAAAGTGAATGTAACTAAAAATTGAACGCCTTTAAAACACTACAAGACCAAGTTAAAGATAAAATTGGCGAAGTGTCTTAATAGCATTAACTTGCCCCTTTTAAGGGCTTTCACCTACATAATTCTCAGATTAAATGACAATGATAATCACCATACTTTTAGGGATAATTGAAATGTCAATGTTCATGGAGCATCGGAGATATTTACAGGATGAATTATTAAGCAACATAATAAGTTTAAATGAGCTCAAGACTTTTCACCAGTCGGTGAGAGGGATGCATAGACCTGCTTCTTCCTCCTAACCTTCTGGATACCTCAGAGGTCTACTAAACTTTGTATGTTTTTCTTAATGAAATTATCCTCACATGAATTAATAGGGGCTCACCAAGATATGATTTAGGATTTGGTAGATCACCAGAACCTTATCTTCCCTCTCTACATAAAATGCTTTTAATATATATAAATGCTTAGAATATATAAATACTATTGCATGCATTTTGAGTTTCAGTTGAAGATGACGGGAAGACCATCCAGGTACGTTTTTATTGTGATTTACTTGCCCGCATTTTTTCCCGTACTTTACTTTTCAGTACGTTCTCATACTTACTCACCTACATGTATGAACAAAAACACAAACCTGTATGTTAAACAATGATGTCACCCTGCATGAAAACTAAAGCTGCTAGGATAGTCGTCAACCAAAACTAAAATCAACCAAGATAAAATTCACCGCCACAACATTCAAAATATAAG
>NW_018253616.1:81879-84189 GCF_001263595.1 Phalaenopsis equestris
CAAACATCACATAAAATACAACTTCAACTAAATTAATATGTCTCTATTGGAAGATCGGGAATCCCTCGTAGGAGGTAACCTACAGTTTCTACCGAGGCTTCCAACGGTCTAAATGAAAATATGGAACTCATTAAGTTGAGTTTAGTAAATTCATTTGGACTAAGTGAATCCAATAGAAAATAGAGGTACCAGAACGAGGGAACCGTATGATCCTAACCGGTGTCTCTCTAATCAACTTTAATATGCCCCCATAACATTTTAAAAACTACAACCATAGGGACATCTGATTTGACATCATAACCTAACAAACTTAAACTCTCCATGACAAGGAGCTTGGAGCTAGCATGGTGGGCAGCACGACCATCTTCAATAGCAAAATATGTCTTCCCCAGCTAAACCAATTTCTTTCGTTAGAATTAAACAACAAGCTGTAGAATTTTGAGGTTGTCTGCTTAGTGCAACATAAATCCTCAACTCATCTTTAGGCCTTTGTATAGCTTTGTTGTACAATCTAAGCCCTAATTCGCCTTAGGACTCCGAGGTTGTCATTCGTCATGACCTAAATCCTCACATCTTCAAGGCTATTTGTGTGATTGTTTCATATGAATTAATAAAATTGGTAGGATGAAACACTAAAATAATTTCTTCTCAAAATTAAAGCCAAACAATAGGATAGATTGGGAAGTCACTGAGGCTCTCCTCCGGATCCATGACATCCCCTAGTTCTTCCTCCTTTAGATTCCAAAAACAAAATATTCCAAATTTGAGTCATTCCCCTTTCACACATCTTTGTCTGATTTCTTTGAAAAGTTCTATCCTTTTGAACTCCTTGAAGATAATATTTTCTAATTTTTATCGAGAGTTTTCTTAGTTGACTTCGGTTATCTAAGATGTAATTAACTATAGGGGCTTGCCCTTATAGGAAGCTTGTCTGAACCCAGCTGAATATAAATCCTATTTAATTCTTTAGGTTAAATAGGGGAACTTGTCGGCAAATAAAACCGTTTTGTAGACCAAACGGATGTTATATATTTCTTAGTTTTTTTGATCGAGCCTCATCCTCAAATCTTGTGTTTATTCTTTGGAATAGAAACAGGGTTTGAGGTACAGTGCTCTTTCATTTAAACTATGAAAAATATGGGGTCAGTTTGATTTCATTCTTTTCTAAAACATATATATATATGGTAAAAGGATCATGACTCGTCTCCCTACATTTTAAAAAGAGTGAAATTACAAAAAGGTTGGTTGGGAAGTCCCCAAACTAGAAATTAAAGTACAAGAGTACTCACTCATAAGGGATATACCAACCACCAAAACTCCCATAAACAGGAAGGAGAAGATATATACATACACCTATGTATATATATTTTCCAACAAACACAGTCTGGAAAATTAGAAAGTACAAATCAGCCCCCAAGCAAAACAAAACATCTGAACACCCAGTAACAAACAAGTAACACAGCCTCAGTATCAGAGCAGGACTAATCATGGCCTGAAACATTGTCCCAATAATCATTTTTGCACTCTTAGATAAGTAATTTGAAGTTTGTCCCCCTGAGTTAGTAAGTGGAGGGAGGGGGAGAGGATTGTGGATACCTCAATATGTTCAGCATTAGCACCCTCGAC
Source organism: Phalaenopsis equestris (assembly GCF_001263595.1). Taxonomy (NCBI): domain Eukaryota; kingdom Viridiplantae; phylum Streptophyta; class Magnoliopsida; order Asparagales; family Orchidaceae; genus Phalaenopsis; species Phalaenopsis equestris. The sequence goes on from NW_018253616.1 coordinate 83,506, forward strand.
AGACAGGAAATTTGCAGGTCTATTAGCTTCCCTATACACAAATGAGAAATGAATCTTCCTTTCAGTATTGAGCTTTTTAATTATGTGAATCCATTGATTGATATGCCAAGAGGAATACATCTTAAAATTTAGTAACTCCACCAGCAGGGAGGAGTCCACTTCAGCAACAATCCACTGCTACTTATTCTCCTTAGCAAATTTTAATGCCCAATATAGAGCAGCAGCTTCAGTTTCAAAAGCATCATCAACTATATAAGGGGCCTTATAGAATAGCAAAGTATTCCCTGTGTGATCTCTAAAAATTCCCCCAATACCTGCTCTCTTGTTTGTGTAGCTTCCATCAGTATTGATTTTAATGAAAGGATAAGGAGGTCTCTCCCATCTCACCTTAATGATCTTAATGTTATTAGCACCCATGTTAGTTATGGTCCGCAGGATCTTGGGGAACTTCCTCCAGTTTATCAGCTTATTTAGGTAAGACCAGCAGTTAGTTATCACCCTTGTAGCACTGGCCTCCCTCTCCTCATGTTTGGTCATGTTTCTAGCCATCCAAATAAACCAAGCAACAATGAAGGGAATTGGCATGAGATTTATCTCTTTCCAATATTTAATACAATCTGTAATGTTATCCTAACCAATGTTAATCAGGTTGATGTTCATTTCGGAAGTCAATCTACTCCAAAT
>NW_018253616.1:84199-86217 GCF_001263595.1 Phalaenopsis equestris
TCTGTAATGTTATCCCAACCAATGTTTATCACATTGATGTTCATTTGGGAAGTCAATCTATTCCAAACCTCCTTAGCAAAATTGTACCTGAAGAATAAATGATCCCTTGAGTCCTGATCAAGCTTGCATAAGTGGCATCTAGAAGGACCTTTTAGGCCTTTTAGTTTCAGAATATCATCAGTAGAAAGTAGGTTATTAAGAACTCTCCAAGAAAAGAACAGAATGGAAGGGGTAAGGTGTTTTTGGCAAGAAGAAACATTCCACTGGCAGGTGTCCCAGCTGTACAAATAGTTCTGGATATCTTTTGAGATATTAACTCTGGTCCTGTTCATCAAATTAAGTTGATCATTATTTTTTCTGTCAAATTGGATAGTAGAAATGTAGCTGACAGACTGCTCTTTCAGTATACTCCTCAAGAAGTCCTCAGACCATATATTGCCAACCCAACAGTCCTTGACCAATAAATCCCCCTCCTTTTCATCCTGCAAAGGTTCCAAATAATCATTAGCACATCAGTTGTCTTTCCAGAAATTAATTTCCCCTTGTCCCAACTCCCATCTTAGTAGCTTTTCAATGTCTTCTCTGGCCTTAAGCATCTGGACCCAAATTCTGGAGTCTCTCACCTTCCTAGTGACCTCCCCAGGGTGAACAAATTTACAATATTTTGCCTGCATGAAATTGGCCCATAAGCTTTCATTTTGTTTGAATTTAATCCAAAGCTTACACAGACTAATGTGTTGCATCTGGTGCAAACCTTTAAATCCCAAACCACCAGCCTCCCATGGTTTAGCCACTTTTTGCCAACTTGCCCAAGCCACTTGTTTCCTGTTCCTAGCCCACAAAAATCTATTGAATGTTCTTTCCGGCATCAAAGAGGTACTTCTTTTCATTGTAGCCACTTGGAGGACATACGAAGGGATAGAGGTAAGAATGCTCTTAAGTAGGGTGATCCTACCACCATTGGACAAAAAGGAGTTAGACTACCCCTGAAGAGTGGATGTTTTTTTTTCAATGACCTCTTCTAAATTGGGCAGACCAGACACCTATTGGAAATGTTGAATGCACTCCATAATGAACTTGGCAGAAGACTTAGAAGCCCTAGTAAACAACAGGATGTCATCAGCATAGATCAGATGGTTGATGTCCATCTTAGCTCTATTGTGATAAGAGTTGAAGCTTTTCCTATTCTCCTTGCAGTCCATTAGTCTAGAGAAGTAGTCCAACACCAGTATAAAAATGGTGGGGGATAATGGGTCCCCTTGTTTAAGCCCTTTGTTAGCTTTGAAGAAACCATGGGCTTTACCATTTATAAAAATTGAGTTTATATTATCCTCAAGCCATCTTTTAATCATCTTGCAGCACTCCCTGGAAAAACCCGTAGCCTCCAAGCATTCAATGATGAAATCCCAGTTTACCATGTCATAAGCCTTCATTAGATCAAGCTTAAAAATGGTATTTCCCCCTCTGCAAGGTTTCTCCAAATCCTGTAGAAGTTCTTGAGCCAAGAGGATGTTATCCTCAATACCTTTGCCTTTCACAAAGGCAGCTTGGTTAATGCTGACAATATGAGGTAAAACAGGCTGAAGCCTGTGAACAATGATTTTACTTATGATCTTGCTTATAACATTATTTAGACTTAGAGTTCTATACTGCTTCTAGCTGTCCTTGATAGAGGCCTTTGGGATGAAAACAATAGTAGAAGCACTAAAATAGTTAGGGAGTGAGTTTCCTTTGAAAAAATGTTGGATAGCTTTGATCACCTCCTCCTTGATAACTTCCCATGCTTTCTTGTAGAAGTCTGCAGTAAACCCATCAGGTCTAGCAGATTTAGAACTGTCAATGGAATTCAAAGCAATTTTATTCTCCTCTCATCAGGAATATCATTCAAATGCAGATTAGCAGTGAACTTCTTGCTGTCAGTAAACAAATTGTTGTCAATTTGCACTTTATCACTAATGGTCCCATTCAATAGGTTGTGGGAATACTGCACAACACTTTCAGCAATTTCCTCTTCCTTC
>NW_018253616.1:86244-121760 GCF_001263595.1 Phalaenopsis equestris
CAAATACCATTATGTTTCTTGATAGAGTGTATAGTGTTACATTTCCTTTGGTATTTAATGCAAGCATGATAGAATTTAGTGTTCCTATCTCCTTCAGCAAATTTGGTTTTTGTTGCCTTTTGTTGAAGGAAATGATCTTGCCACTGAATAACATTTAAGAGTCTCTCATTTGCCTCAAGAAGAACAGCCTCATCAATCCTCCCTTTGCTATGCTCCTCCTCCAGCTTATCTACAATCAGAAGGAGGTCTCCAAAAGTGTTCCAGCTCCACTGCTTAAGGGCTTTAGCTCCCTTCTTCTGATTAATCCTAAGGTTGATAAAGGGGTCAGGGTGAAGGTCCTTCTTCCAATGTTCTTTAATAATATTCAAGAAATTTAAGTGTTGAGACCACACATTCAGTCACTTTATTCCCTATAGTGATCAGTAAAGTTCTGTGGTCTCAGCCAGCTAGGCTTAGGTGGGTAACAGATGTCTGCAAGAACTTTTGGATCCAATTTTCATTGGAAAAAAACTCTATTCATTATCCAATTTTCATTGGAAAAAAACTCTATCCAACCTTTCCCAAAAGTCCTTCCTTCTCCAAGTAAAGTTTGGACCACTAAACCCCAGGTCAAATAACCCAGTTTTTTGGATATTATCATTAAAGAATGATATATTGATGGGGTTGGGAGGTATGCCTCCCTTCCTCTCAGTAGGAGAGGAAATGCAATGGAAGTCTCCTCCCACCAGCCAGGCCTTATCAATTGAACCCTGGATGAGCTGCAAGGATTCCCACAGATCAATTCTAGCTGCTTTAGAACTGCCAGCATAGACAAAAGCAGCAAAAAAATCCATGTCCATAAAGCAGAGATTCATATGTAAGATTTGGGTATGATTAAGTAAGATAGAGCACTTCATTTCTTTCTCACAAAAAACCCAAATTTTGTTGCTAATATTAGTGAACAGATTAAAGCAAGGAAGACTTTTGCAATTTTCAAAGTGTTGAGATGAACCATGGGTTCCAAGATGGCTATGCACCAAAGTTTATGCTTTTTATTTAGATATTTGAGTCTTTTTAAGGATAAGGGGTGGGCAATCCCCCTAATGTTCCAGCACAGAAGATTAATCATGGGGAGGGGGGAGAAGAGTAAGGTTGGGACCTGGACCTAGTCCTCCCTCTTGTTTTGTTAGAACCCATTTTTATCTGATTGATATGAACCTCCAAACTCTGAAGCTCCTTTCCTTTTCCAAGATCTTGTCCTTCTGTTTTATAGTTCTTTTTCTTCTTAATTTTTTGAATTTGCCAATTTGACTCCAGCTCTTTGTTCATAGCTTCTACCAGTTTCTGACTGGGGGATTCCACAACTAAATCCACCACTTGGTTCTTCACATTTCTGGGAGATGGAGAGGCAAGTATCTCCTCCCCCACTGACTTAGTCTCTGGCTGGATCTCCAATTTCTTATCCTTTGTAGATATCTGGCCAGCAACTTTGCTACCATTTCTAACTATCCCTGCCACACAGGATGCATCCTTTTGGATGAGAGACTCATCTGTCCCTTCAGCAATAAAGGTCTTCTTTTGCACTTCTATATTTCCAACTTCCTGGAGATTGATATTGGCATCCTCCAACTCCTGCTGAGGTTGTTGGTAAACCCTTCTATTGGGGGGTTTCAACCTATAGCATCTCTCCCTATTATGTCCAAATATTTTGCAATGTTGGCAATAATGTGGCCTTTGCTCCATGATTACTTCTTGTCAAAACCCCCTCTGAGTGTCCCCAATCCAAATTCTCTTGACATCAGGAAGGGTAACATCCCTTTCCACTAAAATTCTTGCACTTGCTGGTCTGGCCTTATTAAAAGTAGCAGCATTAACCTTCAAAGGTGTGCCCAAGGTGCACCCAATATTGAACAATGCATTCAATTTAATAGATGCAAAGGCAGTTTAGGTAGCTTAAACCATATAGGCACTGTGGGAGGTTCTTGTGATGGAACATAATCAGGTGACCATTTTAAAATTTTCATTTCTGTTTCAGCTATAATGATGGATTGTTTGCAAATATTCTAGCATAGTCCTCTTCTTTGGTCAGCTGGATTAGGAGATGCCTACCATCCAACAGCCCTAGCTTCCACTCTGAAATTTTCAGGGATTCAAAATATTTTCTTACAAGTTCCATCTTTGGATGGCCCAAGATGAATTTACCAATTAGAGTGAATTGAACCTCCAAGTTTAGATCAACAATCTCTTTTTCAGAGAAAATAGCAGCTGGTTCCCCATCTTTAGAAGCCACAGGGTGAATGCAAGAGGCAGATCCTCTCCCAGCAGCAGTGTTATGAAATTCCTGAGGGAATACAAGTAAATCAGGATCCAAAAAAGGGGAGGAGGGATTTCCAACCACCCCAGCATAGGTGTCTTTGGTCCATTGCAAATTAGTTTCCATATCAATAGGGGTGGTCATGGTTCACCAGACCAGCACCTCCAAATCAAAGAAAGGCAAGGCAGGTTCCTATCCTAACCACAGAAAGAGACAGCAGAGATAGACTCCAGGCCAAACACAAACACCAACTAAAGAGAAGTAAGGAGACTAGCAGCTTCAACTACCTAATGCAACAGTAAAAGCTTCACTAAGGCAGCAAAACCTCAGCTCCCCCAACAAGTCACAGAGCACATAAAGAAACAGCAAAGATAGGCCCCGGCCAACCACAAACTCCAGCTAAAAATGAGTAAGGAGATTATCAGCTTCAGCTAACCAATGAAACAGTAAAAGCTTCACTAAATCAGCAAAAAGCCTCAGCTTCCCCAACAAGGCCACAGTGAACAGTGCTGAAAAATAACACCCAGCTAAAGTAACCTCTTCAAGATCCAGCCAGCTCCTAAACCAATCCTCACAGTAACACCAGGTAGCTCCATTACAGCCGAAACCCTAGTAGAGCTCTGCTAGGTCCAGCTGCCACCTCCATCTCACTATAACGCTCTTTAATTTAAACTATGAAAAATATGCGGTTAGTTTGATTTCATATTTTTCTAAACTTCAATGCCCTTTCGAAGCGGGCGACGGGATTTTCATTCCGGCGACGGGATTTCCATTCCGGCGGCCGACAACTTTCAACAGGCAACTCCTCCAAAAAAAAAGTACCGACAACTCTTTCTCAAAGTAAATCCTTTGTAGCCACTCTTAGGAAATGTAGGAAGAAGAAATCTCTCACTTCTCTTCCTCTCCAACACTTCTTAGAGAAGAATTCACACTTAAACTCACCATAAAAACTCAAAACTATAAAAACAATAACTAACTAATGGTGTGGAATGTAGGTGTGTGAAGAGGAAAGCTGAAATGAGTGGAAGAATTCGAAATGGTGCGAAGGGGGGGCAATTTTCTAATCAAATTTTGGGCCTAAATAGAGCTTATGTCGGTTCGCCAAAAGGTGCTTCCAAAAACTCTTCAAAAAGCGTCCAAATTTGATGAATATTCTAGAAACAGGGTCTGCACCGACACTGGCGCCGTCAGCGCCAGAGGCCATCTAATTAATTTTTTCTTCTCTGTCAAACGGTGTCGTCGAACGGTGTCATCGACGTTGAACAATTTTTTAACTTCTCTATTTTGACTCCAAATTTCATCCTTTTTGCTTCTTTTTTGCTCCAAGTCCTAAAAATCAACAACCTGCAATAAAACATAAAAAATATCTTCCATTAAAGTGCAATATGACCAAAAATGACTATAAAATGATATGATTTTAAAATAGCTTATATTTTTGGTGTATCAGCTAACATCTCGTATTAAAACCTAAAGTCCTCTAATTTTACACCCTTCAGTTTATTTCCCTATTTATTTGCACTCAATCATATGAACTACATTCTCATCCATACAATCTCATGTGATTCTTACCATTAGTTGACTGAGACAATACCATCTAGACAATACCATCTCTTAGTTGACTGAGACAATACCATCTCAAATCTTACATGTTCTCACAAAATTGACTAAATCAAGAAGTAACTAAATCAAGAAGTAAATGAAGTAAAAGGTTTAAAATCATTACAACTCATTCCAACATTAAAGATTAATAGTTCACCCAACTTCCATCCAATACTTAAACACTTATCATTTTAAGAAAAAAGATAAAGAAAAATACTCATAATTCATGGAGAAAACACAACCACACTTAAGTTTGAAAGTAGAAATCATGCAAAAAAATAATAAGTCTAAATTAAAACCAAATTTAGCCACAAAGATAAAAACTTATCTCAAATCCTCTCCACCAAACACTTTAAGTTCCTTTGAATCTCTTCCTTCTCCTGAAATACAAACAAAAACTCAAAATAAAAAGAAAATGGGGCGATGAGAGTGAAATAATCAAGAAGTGGCGTCTAAGAGTCTCTCAAAATGAGATAATCAAGAAGTGGCGTCTAAGAGTCTCTCAAATAAGAGAGAAGAGAAAGAGAGTTTAATCCACTTCAAGTCCTTTTTATAGTTTTTCAAAATGCGTCTTGTTGTCTCTTCAAAATGCGTCCACATTCAATGAATCTTCCAAGAGTTGCCTCCTTTCAAAAGTCGATTGAGATTGAATTTAGTTTTGATTCAATTAACTATTTCCCTCGTTTTCACCAAGGGTTGCTTCAAACACCTCTTCAAAAATTATTCCAAATTCATTGAATCATCAAGTAACTACTTATGACACTTAAGTGTGAGGTACTTGGCGCTTAGGCACGCCTATCTTAGTCAAACTGGCGCGTCAGCACCAGTTTTGGGTGCTTAGGCACCATAGTTCTTTTTCACACCTTCTTCATTTTTACTCTAAATTTGATTCTTTTTCACTTCTTTCATCATTTTTCATTCATTTAATTGTACCTGAAAGAAAAACGCACAAATACCTTCTATTAAAGCTCAATATCTCAAAATCAGGTATAAAAATGTGTACATAAAGACTACATATTATAGGTGTATCAATGTCTATGCTCAAACCTTTGACTTTTAGTGAATTTAAGATCAAGAATTATTGAAAGAGAACTCTATTGTGGATTTTGATGTTGGTCCTTGTTCACAATGTGAACATGGAAATGATTTAATTTTAAAGATTCTTTAATAAAGTTTTCGATTTTAGGATTCATTTTAATAAGGTGTTAGTAAAGGAAAAATGCCAAATTTGAAAGATTAAGTCTAAAGACACCAAAACTAAGGTGCAGAACCACCCACAATGAGGTTTGACAAGAAAAATTGTACAACCTACTCATTAAGCATGGTTTGACTAACTGGAGTTAAGGATGTTTGGTGGACAATAACCTTAAGCTGAGCTAACTAAACTAGAGAGAGACTCTTAAAGACACTAGGAGGAACTCATAAGTGTAGAAGGAAAGTGGCTAAGGGCTAGGAGGGGTATGTTGACCAAAAGTGAGGTCAACAAATGAGCTCTTAATATGTGTTGTGAATCTTGCAATTACAACTTACATAATGATTTAGATTGAAATAGTCATCTAAGTCTAGTCATAATTGAATTTAAATTTAAAATTTAAATTTTAAGATTAGATTTTAAATTTGATTTGAGAGATTTTAAGTTGGCTTAAATTTTAATTAGATTAAATTGTAGATTTATAAATTAGGATTTTAATTTGAATTAAGGATTTGATACTTTTGAGCTTTTGAGTTTATATTAATAGAATATATGAAAAACTCAGACTAAAGATCTAGACAATTTTTTCTTAAAAGAATTTGATTTAGATTTGAAATTTTCATGGGAGTGAAGTGATCCTAAGACCAAAATCTGATGATACTCATCGATCTCAAGCTTATAAGTAGCCAAGGCAAAAAATTATGTCTTAAGAGCTTACCTTGATGCAAGAGAGGCCCATAAAACTCCAAATGTTGTGACATGTATTATCTCTATTTTTAACCAACTAAAAAGAGTATCGTTTGACTTTGGGGCTTCATATTAATTCATATCTACAAATTTATACTACTACTTTAGTTTGATCATTATAGTCACATTTATCAATTATTTTGCCATCCAACTCATCCATTGTAGTTAAGTGTTATGATGATTGTAACTTTTTCATCAATGATATCATGAAATTGAATTAACCAAAATATCAACCACCAACATTAAAATTAAAAAAAATAAACATCCAAAATAAAATTAATACCTCAACTTCCCCACCTTCCACAAGCCTAGAATACCACTGAATCCCTTCAATTTCTCAAAGTCCCGAAAGGAACATTTTTGAGTTCACCACAAAACTCACAAAAACTCCCAATTAACCATCCTATTTGCTTTCCCAAGGCCTAAAATTAACACCCCATCAAAATCTCTCAGTTCTGAGCCCTCCAACCCACCTCTAGACCAAATCAAGACACTCTCTGATCAAATTCCTACACATTCTTAATTTCAAAAAAATGGGACACTTGGAGAACCCTGTTGCACTCACAAAGGGAACCTACCGTCTCTAGTACAACTAGAATAAACATTAGTGTAATGAAAATTAACTAAGAAAAAGAAAACTTTAGTATGAATGAATTGCTATTGAACATAAAGAACCTCTACCTTCAATCAATGATTTGAGCAAATCCAAATTTTATTGTTAGTATCAACTAAAATAAAATTAAAGCTAAGCTCTTTTGAAATCCTATGAAGTTTAAAACCGTTAACTATAGAGAATAATTAAAAAAACATTATTGTGAATATGATAAATATTCTTATTTGTATTTCTAACAATACAGAAGTTAAAACCTCTAATGTTCCAATAAAAAAATGTAAACATATATAAAAGGAAGTGAAAACTAATTAAATTTTGGCTCTAACAGCCTTAAGTGGATGGCTTTTATTTTTTGGCAATAGTTTTGAAACCACTATCATCATCTATTAAATTAGCTTCTTGAGAAGGGAGCTTATCAGCATTTGGTAGAATATATGAACAAATATTACCAATCTCACCCTCTTCAAAATTATTTTTACAATTAATAAATGTCTAGATACCATCATTATGACTATTTTTTTCTAGGACACTTTTGATCTAAATAAATGGATTAAAATAAGAATTCATAGAACTAGAAGTTTTAGAAGCAAGTTAATTAAATTGCATGAAGTATTAAAGTAGAAGAAAAAAACAAAAATAATATATGTAAAGACATTAGCATTATTGATAAGCATTTGAGGGGCCTCCCTAAGAATGGGATTATCCTGACTGATCATCATCCCTTTTTGTTGAGCAATCTCAATATGTGATTAGGATAATTATGATGATTAGTCAGGATAAATATAAACTTAGCCCTAAATTTAATTTTTTATTTTGATTATTTTCAGGCTTATGTTTATATTTAGGATTAAATTTCTTTTAATAATATTAGGGTTTAATGTAGATAATTAAGTTTATATTAACTTAAAAGTTTAATTTTATTTTAAATAAACTTTGAGCCTATTTTACTTTGATTCAAGCTTTGTTTAAGTTTAGATTTGAAAAAATTAATTTTAATTTTAAATGAAATTAAATTTTAACTTGACTTATTTGATTTCAATTTTAAATTAAGTCAAGTCAAACCGTATGAGCCACATAATGGGCTAGCCAAGCCACAGAGAAATCATGCTATTCTAAGTTATAAAGTGACCTGATCACTAGACTACTAGTTTTATAGGGTAAATTAGAAGCCTAATGAAGTTCATTTAGCATTACATAGTCAAGGAATAAACTACCCAAGAAAAGTCTAAACTAGCTATACCAAAGCCAATAAGGCTGAGCTAAGGCAACTCAAGCTGAGATAACTAAACTCGAGTGAGACTCTTAAAGACACTAGGAGGAACTCATAAGTGTAAAAGGAAAGTGGATAAGGGCTAGGAGGAATATGTTGACCAAAATTGAGGTCAACAAATGGGCTCTTAATATGTTCTAAATCTTGCAATTACAACATACATAATGATTTAGATTGAAATAGTCATCTAAGTCTAGTCATTTAGTCGTAAATGAATTTAGATTTAAAATTTAAATTTTGATATTAGATTTTAAATTTGATTTGGGAGATTTTAATTTGGTTTAAATTTTAATTAGATTAAATTGTAGATTTATAAATTAGGATTTTAATTTGCATAAAAATGTGTACATAAAGACTATATATTTTAGGTATATCAATGTCTATGCTCAAATCTTTGACTTTTAGTGAATTTAAGATCAAGAATTATTGAAAGAGAACTCCATTATGGATTTTAATGTTGATCCCTATCCACAATGTGAACATGGAAATGCTTTAATTTTAAAGATTCTTTAACGAAGTTTTCAATTTCAAGATTCATTTTAATAAGGTATTAGTAAAGTAAAAAGCCAAATTTGAAAGATTAAGTCTAAAGACACCAAAACTAAGGTGCAGAACCACCCACAATAAGGATTAATAAGAAAAATTTTACAACCTGCTCTTTAAGCATGGTTTGACTAACAGGTTTTGGATCTTGAGTTAAGGATGTTTGGTGGACAATAAGCTCAAGCTGAGCTACCTAAAATGGAGCGAGACTCATAAAGACACTAGGAGGAACTCATAAGTTTAGAAGGAAAGCGGCTAAGGGCTAAGAGAGGTATGTTGACCCAAAGCGAGGTCAACAAATGGGCTCTTAATAAGTGTTGTGAATCTTGCAATTACAACATACATAATGATTTAGATTGAAATAGTCATCTAAGTTTAGTCGTAAATGAATTTAGATTTAAAATTTAAATTTTGATATTAGATTTTAAATTTGATTTGGGAGATTTTAATTTGGTTTAAATTTTAATTAGATTAAATTGTAGATTTATAAATTAGGATTTTAATTTGAATTAGAGATTTCATACTTTTGAGCTTTTGAGTTTATATTAATAGAATCTACTGAAAAGCTCATACTAAAGATCTAGACAAATATTGCCTAAAAGAATTTGATTTAGATTTAAAATTTTCATAGGAGTTAAGTGATCCTAAGACTAAACTCTGATGATACTCCCCGATCTCAAGCTTAGAAGTAGCCAAGGCGAAAAATTCTGTCTCAAGTGTTTACCTTGATGCAAGAAGAGGCCCATAAAACTCCAAATGTTGTGACATGTATTATCGTTATTTTTAACTAGTTGAAAAGAGTATTGTTTGAATTTGGGGCATCATATTAATTCATATCATACAAATTTATATCTACTACTTTAGTTTCATCATTACACTTACATTTATCAATTACTTTGCCATCCAACTCATCCATTATAGTTAAGTGTAATGATGATTGTAACTTTCTCATCAATGAAATAGATATGTTTGCTATAGTTATTGTATTCTTAATGGAAAAATTTGATGCAATTTTATGTATAGATTGGTTATCTACTTATCATGCCAATGTGAAATTTTTTAAGAGATGTGTAAGTTTAAAAATATTTAGTTGAGCCTCTTTTTGTTTTAATAGCATTCAAGAAGCAATCTTATTTAATATCAATAATTAAAGCTAGTAAGGTGAACTCCCATTGATGTATTAGTTATCTCGCTCATGCAGTTGATGCTAATAAATCTAATGTAAGGTTGGATGACGTTTCAATGCTTTAAGAATTTGCTTATATATTTTTGGAGGATTTACTTGTCATGCCACCATATCATAAGATAAAGAATACTATAGATTTACTTCTAAGTACCACTCTAATTTTTAAGGCACAATAATTGATTGTCACTATAGAACTCCATGTGCTTAATGTTCAATTACATAAATTATTGGATAGAAGACTTTCAAAACTATTGTTTCACCTTAGGAAGCAACAATATTGTTCATGAAGAAACACGATGGGAGCATGATATTATCCAACAAATATAGGAAGCTAAAAAAATGATTTTGAATAATAAGCATCAAATAACTTGCTCGAACAACATCAAGGTTCTTCTGTATCATCGATGATTGAACACTAATATGGCCACTACCAATTGATGTTCAAGATCGAAGATGTTTATAAGACTACTTTCTTATCCTAATATGATCATCATGAGTTCTTAGTAATATTATTTGGAATGACTAATGGTCATGATGCATTTATGGACCTTAGGAATTATGTATTCAAATCCTAATTGGATCATTTTGTAATGGTATTCATTAATGATAAATTGATCTATTTGAAGAATAAAGAGGAGCAAAACCAACATCACAGAGCACCACTAAATATTCTTCAAGGGAGCAAACTTTACACAAAATTTTGTAAGTCAAGATTTTGGCTTCAAAAAGTGGCATTTATAGGGTATATCTTTAGCAGAGCTGAAATTTTTGTAGATCATGCTAAGATAAAGGTGATGCTAGATTGGCCAAGGTTGAGCACTCCCATGAAGATTTTTAGCTTTCTTAGTCTAGCCAGCTTTTATTAAAGATTTGATGAGGATTTTTCTAATTTTACTACACCTTTAAAACGTTTGACTCAAAAATTTATTAAGTTTGAATTGTTTGATGCTTGCAAGCAAGGTTTTTAGAAGATCAAGAATTGTTTGGTGATAGACCCTATTCTAAAAATTCCTCTAGCATAGATAGAGTTCATATTTGCTATGATGAGTCACATCAGAGATTGAGTTGTGTTCTAATGCAACATTGTAAGGCTATAGTTTATTCTTCTAGACACATTAAGGTGCTAGAAAAAAAATAAAAAAAAAACACTCTCATACTCTAGATCTGGAGCTAGCCTCAGTCATTGTAACACTAAAGATTTTAAAAACATTACATTTATGACATTCGATGTAATGTCTTCATCAAACAAAAGAGTCAAGAATATTTTTTATTGGAAAAAGCTAAATTTAAGGAAGACACAATATCTTCAGTTGATGAAGGATTATTGTCTACAAATTCAATATCACTTAAATAAACCTAATGTGGTTGAAGATTCTTTGAGCGAAAAATCTTTAATGAATACAAATTGGATGATCTCTCAAAAGCAATTTGAACTTGAGAAAGTATCAAAAAGTGCCAGTATACATCATATGTAAAGCTAGATATAATAATATATTTAGTTCATGTGACTCAGATGGAGGATGCAAGCCTACTACTACAACTTAATGATCACGCTTAAAATGGGTTGAAATGTTAATTTACTATCAATCAAATTGACATGTTGAGTTTTAAAGGTCGTAAATGTATTCTAAATCAATATTGAATTTGTAAGGAAATACTTTGAGAAGGGCACTCCTCATTGTATTATGTTCACCTAGGAATCACAGGTGAATCAGAATCTCAATAAATTATTTTGGTGGTAAGGTTGAAGGCCAACAAGGCCAAGTTTGTAGCCAAGCATGAAATATCACATAGTTAAGAACATACAGTGAAGTCATGGTAGTTTGTTGTAGCCCATTCCCATTCCAAATTGAAAAGGGAGAATATTGCAGAATATTTTATAATAGGAATGCCTAGATCAAAGGAAGGACATGCCTATATTTGGGTTATGGTTCATAAACTCACAAAGCAGCTCATCCTACCAATCAAGTAAATTTTTTCAGTAGAGTAGCTAGCCAAGATCTACAAATATAATATTATCTAACTACATTAAATTTTAAAGGAATTTTATTTGATTGAGATGGAAGACTTACCTTTGACCTATGAAAATAGGTGCAAGAAGTTTTGGGAACGAGATTAGACTTTACTATTACTTTTCACTCTTAGACATGCAGTTAGTTATTGGTCATTAGAAGTTACAAGACTTGTTGAGAGCTTGTAATAACAAATTTCAATCCAACATGGGCATGACACCATACAACCATGTCGGCGCTAAAAAGAGAAGGAAGTATTAAAGTTTGAGGGAGTTGCCCGTAAGAAGCTGTCAGTTACCGGAATTGAAATCTCGTTCCCCGCTTCGGAAGGACGTTTAATTTACATATATATGTATAATTTTTAGAAAATATGAAATCAAACTGACCTCATATTTTTCACAGTTTAAATGAAAGAGCGCTCTACCTCAAATCCTGTATCTATCCCGAGGGATAAACACAAGACTTGAGGATGAGGCTCGAACAAATAAACTAAAAAATATATGACATCCGTTTGGTTTGCGAAAGCTTTTTATTTTCCGACAAGTTCCCCTATTTAATACAAAGAATTAAATAGGGTTTATTTTAGGTTGGGTTCAAAAAAGCTTCCTATAAGGGCAAGCCCCTATAGTTAATTACATCTTAAATGACCGAAGGCACTTAAGAAAACTCTCGATAAAAATTCAGGGAATACTATCTTCAAAGAGGTCAAAAGGATAGGACTTTACAATGAAATTGGACGAAGAGGTGTGAAAGGGGAAAAGCTCGAATCTGGAACATTGTTGAGGAACTCAAATAAAGAAGAACTAGGGGAGTTCATAGATCCGGAGGCGAACCTCGGTGACTTCCCAGTCTTTCCTATGGTTTGGCTTCAGTTTTAAGGAGAAATTATTCAGGTGTTTCATCTTACCAATTTTATTTAATTAGGGCTTATACTTGCGTAACACGGTCACACTAGTTTCCTAGAAGGTATGAGGGTTTACGTCATATCGGACGACAACCTCGAAACCTAGAATGAGTTAGGGCTTAAATCGTACAACAGAGCTATACCAATGCCTAAAGAAAAGGTGGAGGATTTATGTCACGCTAGGCGAACAACCTCGGGGCAAACAACCTCGAAATACAACCTCGAAATTCTATGGATTGTTGTTTTAATTTCTAGGAGAAGAACGGTTCAGCTGGGGAAGACATGTTCTGGTGTTGAAGATAGTTATGCTGCCCACCGCGCTAGCTCCAAGCTCCTTGTCATGACGAGTTCAAGTTTTCTAAGGTGTCCAGTTATGATGTCAAATCAAACGGCCCTATGGTTGTAGTCCTCTAAATGTCCTATATAAAAGAAGGCATGCTTAAAGCCATATAATATAAAATGTGCAATACATGACAAAAAGTAGGATGCATGTAGAATAGTAGCAGGTAGGAAACATGAATGGTATAACATACTGTACAGAAAGAACAGTAACAAGTAGAAACAGGACAAGTATAACATACTGTATAGGAAAAAACAGTAGCAGGTAAAAATAGGAATAGTATAACATGCTATACAGGAAGAACAGTAGCAGACGGAAACATGAATAGTATAGCATGCTGTACAAAAAGAACAGTAGCAGGTAAAAATAGGAAAATAAAGTATTGTAAAATGTAAAGCAAACATGTACGCTCGTGAGATCCACTGTTCCTTAAGTATAACAAGTCTAAATGCATCGCAAAAAGTGAAGTCTGGAAGAAACATCGTCCAGGACATTCGAAGAAGAATGTAACAACGACTCATGACAGAAAACTAGAGAAAATCAACGAGAAAAGACTCAAGTAAAAGAGAAGAAAAAGAATCCTAAAAAAATCTTGGAGAAATCCTGAAAGAAAGGAAAAGTAACACGAGTGCCCTGTCCCAAAGCTTCGATAAAACAAAATAAAAAAAATTTCAGGTGAGGGGGAAGCACTCGTATGGGGCTAGGCTCATATATATATTTATACCCGAGGGTCCACGAAGGCTACTCCGTCACCCGAATATATAGAACCCGCCACTCAACTAGAAGTGTGTCTTGAACCTCACTTAGAGGGCTATTTCCCAGCCTAAACAGGTATTCGTCAGGTGGAGAACCAACTTTAAACTTTGTTTTATGTTTTAATCATGCATAAAAATTTTAAACATGCAAAGAAGAGTTATCAATTTTTGTTTCGTAGAAAAGTATGTTTTTGCTTAAAAAGGGTTTATAAAAACTTATATTATATTTTTTAAGAAATTTTTGGTCCACGAGTCGATTACACTGTCGGGCATGGGACTACCAACAACCTGAGGAAGTTCAAGCCAACTCCCGCTAGACTTATGTAGGTGAAGGATACCATTATCCTATTATTCATCAAATACCTGGATCTTGATGTTATAGGATAGGGCATCTTTCTGCTCTATCTTCGGTGTGCCTTTATCATCACCACCATACACCCCAAAACGACTACTTGCGACCTTACTTGATGGTTTCATGTATAGCAAAAGGCTATATGTGGACACTTATGTATCGGACATAAACATCAAAAGAACGAACCAAGAAGCAAGGAAAGAAAAGAACAAAAATGGGGTGAGAGAGAGGAGGCAGCGATCCATCTAAAATACGGAAAAGGAAAATGGATCAGTCCTTAAAGCTTGTGACAAAAAGACTTGAAAAGGAAGACCTGAAGATCCTTGAATCAATTCGAGATGGATATCACTTTCTCACTTTTAGAATTGGACCAACCCAAGTCAAAATGACCTCCTAACACCGGTATCCAAACCCCAACGACATCTTTTATGAATTTAATTCATCCCAACTAAATGCCTTTCCAAAATAGGGTTTAAGATCTCCCAAACTTAAAAAGAAAATGATCTTGGGGAAACCACCATTAATATTTCCAAACTCATGCCAAAATCAAAATTCCCCCAACTTTCAAATTAATAAATAGTCTCGCGTATCGAATAAGCATAAAATTTTTCCATAGAATCTAAATAAATGCTCAGGGCCGGGGCCAATAGAGAAGAGAAAGCAAGCATCAAGGCTCTCGGCTAAGACAAGGAATAGGGGCAAATGAGGCTCACGGCTAAGGCAAAAGACAGCTGCCAAGACCTATGACCAAAGGCAACCCAAGGGACAACGAGTGAGGCTCAAGCGCTAAGGCAACAAAGGACCTAGAAAAGAACCACCAATGGCTACTATGCTTCCCTGACAAACATAAGAGGATAACTAAAGTGATTATAATTTTGAGGATGACAAACTTGATTCATCAATAACATTCGAGCCGAATCCATCAAAACCAGATAACATCTTTTGAATGGAGACAACACAGCACTCCCAAAACAGGCTCTCGGGTAAGAGCCGAGACCAACAAAAATCAAAAGAAACTAAGCCATTTCTCGGGTAGGAACTAAAGCCAGCAAAACCACCTTTCGGGTAGGTGACCAAACAAAGCAAATCGAACTCCCAACTAAAGCCAAACAGAGCCACAGATTGAGTTCAAACTCAGGTTACAACAAAAGGGTAGAAAACATTTCCATATCCTCAAGACATCAAAATATAAAACTAACATATGTTTTAAACAAGAACAGTCATGGAGTTCCTCCAAAATAAATTCCTTCAGTATATGTATATTTAAGCCAAAACACCCGTAGCCAGAATCAATCATGGGCTCTTGAGTAGGAGCTAAAACAAGCAAACCAAGCTCCCAAGTCAAGCCAAGACCGAGCCACAGCTAAGGTTCGAATTCGGGTTACAAAAAAAGAATAGAAACATTTCCATACCCTCAGGACATAAAAAAAAATAGAACTACCATATGTTTTACACAAGAATAGCTATGGAGTTCTTCCAAATCAACATAAATTCCTTCACCATATGTATATTTAAGCCAAAACACCCATAGGATGCCAAAACCGATCCCAGCAGGGGCCAAAACCGAGCCCAACAAGGACCAAAACCGAGTCCAGCAATATTAAAATCCAGGCTTCCATAAAAATTAAAGTTCTAACCATTTCAAGTCAAAACCGAGCCTCCAAACCAAGCCAAAACCGAGCCAAATGAAGGTTAAAAACCAAGCTGCAACTAAGACTTCCAATACTAAGCCACAATGAAAGTTAGAGAAATATCCTCATGCCTTTAAAACCTCGCAAAATAGAACTACCACATGCTCGTAAAGTGAATATCTTGAAATACATGAAAGTAAAGTAAACTAGCAAGCTGAATATCTCAAAATACAAGAAAACAAACTACACTAGCATGCTGTACTATCCACTGAGCCGAGCAAGAGAGGCTCGACGAAGAGAAAAAAAAAACCGCAACTAAGCAAGGCACTGAGGAAGGGGAGGGGAGAAGGAAATATATATCTTCTAGCCTTTAAATGCCATTCCCATATAACGAATGTATAAATAATGAGTAAGAACATATTTAGGAATGAGACAAGCAATAATCTCCCTATTCTAGCATGCTTGCAACAAGAGTAAAATTGTTCTAAAGCCATGCTTTAATTATCCAAATCGCTACCAACATAAATATGATACGATAAACAGAAAACATGTCATATCTCCACCATTTTAAGCAAATATCCAAGTCTAATTCCTAACACATGCTCACATTTCCATTTCTAAATGCTTGAGTACCAAGTATTTCAAAGAAAATATAAGTGTGATATCATATAAGCATGTTGCACTATTCACTTAACCGAGCAAGAGGAGGCTCGAGGAGAAAAAAAACCTCAAGTAAGCAAGGCACTGAGGAAGGGGAGGAGAAGAAGAGGTACCTTCTTTTTGCAAATGTAAAGCACTGCAACACAAAAAATAACTTCAAAGAGATGCTCTCACAGAAAATCTCCCTCCTAAACTCCTCTCACAGCCAAAATCTCTACCTCTCCTCTCCTTAGAAAACTTTTCAACCACCACAAAACCCAAAAGAAAACTCTGTTTATAGGCAGAGAAGAGAGGGGAAGAGAAAGAAGATCACCCAACCCACACACGATACTCGAATCAGGCAAAAATAGAAAAGGACGCATTCTCTGCTCACAGAAGGCAAAGCAATCGAAATATCCAAGACCAAGTGGCGAGCCTAGTGGCAGCGAAGGAAGTATCACGAAGAAGAGAAACTTGCTATTCGAGTGTACCAGGGAGCAAGCTTCTCAGAGTCAAACTACCAAGAAAAGGAAAATCGCAGCTCGGGGAGGCTGGCGCGGCTTCGGGAAGGAGGGCCGCAGGCAGGGGATGTCAGGCAAGGACGAACGAGAGGTCAACTTTCTCTCGCGTGGAGGAGGAGGAGCTCGGTTGGCTCGAGACCGAGAAAGGGAAAGGCCAGGCACGCGAACGGGAGAGGGGAAAAAGCAGAGGAGGCGACCCCGGGTGCGTGAGTTTAGGGATTTAGGGTCGGGCCCTAAAAGGAAACGAATGACTCACATTTTTATTATAATATATATATATATATATATTAAATCATGCGCAATTTATTCGCGCACCGTGTCATAACAAAATGGGTGTCCTCCATAGGTAAAATAGACATTCCGGACGGGTCGGGGTAGTCCGTTTTGTCATCCGGAGTCGCTCGGACGACATCGTCGACAATCAGGTCAAAAACTCGTCAAAATATAAATTTCACAAAAATAAATTTCACAAAATTTTGACCCACTATCGATTGTCTCAAAAAGTTTATTCGAGTCTTCGATAGGTAACGGTACAAACGATGCGAATTGTAGCGATCGGACGTGTCGACTCTCCAAATTGCAAAGTTTGTGCCCGTGGGAGTGAGAATTGTGCAAAAGGCTACCCTAAGGCTCAAAAGGTCCTATAAGAATTCTTTTTGGGTTTCCTCATGTTGGTTTCACCCTTCTCAGTGCTAGAAGTCGATACCACATACGCGAAACTCCAAAAGTGTACAGAAATAGGTTGAATTTCTAAAATGAGGCGGGTCCCATTTCTAAGGTTTTAAGATAGTCAAAGGGAGATCCCTAAGGCTAGATCCTAAACCCTAAGAGGAAGACTAGACCTCACGAAAAATGAGATCAACAAACCATCATTATAAAAGAAAGTGCGGATCTCTTGTGTTGGTTTGAGGTTGGCAAGAGAAAATTATTTGAAATTCAACTAATAGATCAAGCAACCGAAAAGGGTAATTAAATTCAAGAATGATTGCATGCAGCTTAGGAGAGTTATAAGAGATATTTTGCCCATAAGCATGAAATGATTGAATTTAAAATTAAAGATCATGTATTTTTACAAAAACTAACCTATGCAAACAATTAAAGATTTGTTTACTAAATTCATGCTATTATTGGTCAAGGAATAAATTATAGGTTAGACTGAAAAAACAGCCAGTTTGCATACAATTACTTGAATTAGTAACCACTTGACCAAATGAAAATTGGTCAAGGAATAAATTATAGGTTAGACTTTGTGAAAATTACTATCTTTTGCATTTCATTATTATATAATAAATAATTATATTATATTTAGTATTGAATATATTTGATAACAAATTAAGCTATAGTAGTTAAATTACATCCAGTTTAATAACCAATTGATGTAACACTTTTATTGGTGTGTCGAGGTTAAATTATAGGATTATGGTGCAAGGTTGGAAGGGAGGTCGAACCTTGCACAAAAACAGTGCGCTTCCAAACCACCCACCCCTAGGATGTGATGGCAAGCTTTTACGTAACTCACCATAGCACTGCTTGCATATTCTTTTAGTAAGACCGGTGTCCACGGCTACATATTATCCTACTATGTAAACTTAAACTTTCATTTCCAATGTAATTTGGACCTTCGCAGTCAACTTCACGTACAAAAACTTTCATTTCCAATTTAATTTGGACCTTCGCAGTCAACTTCACGTACAAAAGAGAAAAAAACACAACAAAACAAAAAAAGAAAAAAAAACCCAACTGCAAACGCTAGACATGCATCATGTTTGTTAGGGATTAAACGGTCAAATAGACACAAACATCATCATTCATGAGAATATGACAATATACATTCAAGCATCACTGGACAAAGATTAGTCTACTTTTTCAATGGTGGAATTGCGTTCAAAATTATGTAGGAATGCTCCACTAGTATCTAAAAACCAAGATATAGA
The DNA here is from genome assembly GCF_001263595.1 of Phalaenopsis equestris. Taxonomy (NCBI): domain Eukaryota; kingdom Viridiplantae; phylum Streptophyta; class Magnoliopsida; order Asparagales; family Orchidaceae; genus Phalaenopsis; species Phalaenopsis equestris. The sequence continues at coordinate 104,776 of NW_018253616.1, forward strand.
AAACCCAAAAACTGCCTTCTTCCTCGTTGGTCAAAAAACATCAGGAAACACAACAAAAGTTCTTTTCAGATCATCTTGCTTACGAGTGAAAAAAAAAATGCCTTTACATATGAAAAGTTCACTACAGCAGCAGGGAAAGAAAGTTCAGGAGTATTTGCTAATCAATATCCTGAATCTTTCAGCAATGTCATGATGTTCGTTGCACTTGTAAATGTTGTATAAGGACTTCAGTGCAACGTGCACCATTTCCTTTGGCGAGTATGGAGCAGACTCATCAGCAGGCTCCCCGGTGGATGTAACCATGCCCGCAGATGGTTGATTTTGGCTTTCTAATAAAGATGAGCAAAGAAACTTGAACCAGCCCTCAAAAAACTGAGCTTTCTGCAACATTTTACACAAAAATCAGAACTTTGCTGAAGAACTAGATTTCAGATAAAATATCAACATCTGTGAGCAGATGGGAATGAAAACTATGCATAAAGGGCAAAGTAGTTTTACCAAATTCAGTGGAATCAACAAAAAATCATACTGCTTGCAGCTTGCATTTCTATTCTCTGATAATAAAGGAGCAAACTTCCTTATTCTAAATTTGAGAAGCCTGACGTTGCTAAGAGCATGAAGCTAGTTCTTTGAATACTCGTTTACAAGCATTGGGCAAGACCTCAAATTTGTGAAATGTCATAGTAAAAGTTTGTATCTTAGATTAATAGCAGTTTATCTAGCAGGTAAATATGTATATGATATGATTCTTCTTCTTATTAGAACCCTTAAATTAATGGCAAAGAAAGAAAATCAGGATCCCACAAATTCAAACTGCCCAAATAAAGATCCAACAAATTCATATCTATAGAAGAAAAAAAAAAGCAAGAGCCCAAGGATTCATTTGAAGGACAAAAATTATATATTAATAATAATTTTATTTTTTTCACTTCCTGATTACTCTATATATTGCCTTGTATCAAATACTTTGTAAAATAAAAAAATTCCCTCATACTAGCTTGTGTTCTCTTCATGTTCTCAGAGCACAAAGCTTCTCCATCTGTGTGTCAACCTTCATCACCCAATGCATTCTCAGCCTTCACCACCACATTGTTCATCAGCCTTCATTGCCCAACAAAAAGTCCTAACAGATTTTGCCACTGATCAACATCAATAAACAATCTCATGCTATGCTACCTTTCGATTAATGTCGATTACTTTAAATCATTGGTACACCATAAAAAAAAATATGCTATGCTACCTTTCGATCCTATTGGCTTGTTTCTACACACATCAATTTTCAAGTTTGGTGATTTATTGGCTCCACATTATTCCAATATCGAGATTTCTTTGCACATTGACAAGCAAAATCTATTGATACCGGAACTAGTTAAAATGTGGCATAATACAAAAAAAGTAAACTATTATTAATATAAAAATAGTGATACAACACGACTCAAACAAAACAAAAGAGAAATACAAAAAATGGATGAATCCCTAGCTATAGTTATAGGAAGAGATTCAAAGATGGTGGTGGCATCGGCGAGGTGAGCGACTCTCGGGTAGGTAGGGGATTGTGTGTGATCGGCTATAGGTGGATTGAATGGTGACATCTTGGAGGAAGTAGGAATAGAGGTAGAGTGGTGGAGGAATGTGAGGGTGGTAGATAACTAGGGGAATTGGTAGGAAAAGGGGTTGGTGAGTAGTAGTCAAGAAGTTTGAAGTTTACAACACCATCTCGAAGCAGGATATAGCCGAAGGATCACCTGTTGTCAATTACAACCTTAACAAGAGGGAAGTGACTCCACACAAGAGATTAGAAGACAAATCAAGTAGAACTAACTCACACACTCAGAGGAGATAGCTACTTATAGCTTCATTCTTCTACACAAAAAGAAGGGCAGAAAAATCCAAAAGAAAAACTTTTCTAGAAGAAGACAAGTGTGGAAGGTGCATGAAGAAGCCCTGGATCGTGAAGATTCGCAATCCGATCCCTGCTCCATACGCGGGATCGCAATCACGCTATTCTGCTCTCTCGCATTCGCGAGTTTGCAGTTTATCGCGTCGCGATGATTCGTGGGGCTTCAGCCCCTCGGGTTCGCAGTGTCCGGTGTCGAAGCACTTTACTATGCTTGAATTTGGGCACAACACCGAGCACCCGCATTATCTATGCTCAATGTCAACTTCAAAATTGATTTTAACAAACTTTACATTTCACTGAGAATAACAGACTTGTTATAATACTCTACGACGCAGTGCTTGATGTGATTCCATGATCACATTTCTTCCCAGGACTTTGAGGTATAGTGCTTGTGGGTGACGCAAATAAACTCTTCCCATTGCTCAATGTTATAGTAATCTCGGCAATGTTAGTTCAACTCTATTGCTCATTGTTACATGTATTCATTTGTTTCACTAATTTCACAACATCTTTACTTTGCTACACCAAATACTTGTTGATTTAGAGATCCAATGAGGGCTTTCTAGCATCTACAACCTTCATTGTTTTGTGAATCTTCCGTAGTTGAAACCTTCAACATTTCCATCAACTAACCAACTCATTTACAAGTTTTTTTTATGGTTTAGCCACTCTTCTTGTTTAGATGATTGTTATTGTGGACTATTGTGGTTGTTAGACTAATATGTTACTACTATCCAACCGTCTATTTCGACTTTAGTATTCCAAGTTTTCAAGACAAGTCATGATAAAAGTAGCATACAAAAAATTTTGATTTTAATCATAGTAAAAAAATTCATTATGTTTATTGAATAAATCTATGAATTGTTAGATTAAGTGCTAAATGAATCTAATTAGATCGTTTTAATTTTTGTTCAAAATTATAGATGATGAGGAATAAGAAGTCAGCCAATAAAATATAGGAAATGATAAGCCACCGAATATTAAAAATGCTATTGATATATTTTCAAAAATAAAAATAGTTGTCCCAATTAATAAAAAAATTTCTACATTAAATTAATAGTGAGGGAGTTGATGCACCTTAAAATGTGTTATATATATATATATATATATATAGAAAAAGCCCAAAGACAAATATATTAATATGGAAAAGATACAGAAATGTTGCATGAAATGGCCTAAAAAGCCTAACTCACAAAAAAACACAAAAAAGATTTCTGGATAAAAAAGAGTTTCACCTTCTCTATTTAGAATATTACACTTTAATGGAAAGTATTTTGTGTTTCTGATTTCAGGTACACAAAATAATTGTCTGTAGTTGTCACATATATTGTCTGAAGTTTAAGTAAAGTTTTCCTAAGTCATAAAAAGATTTTTGGATAAAAAAGAGTTTCACCTTCTCTATGGGATCGATACTGAGGTTTTAAAAGAAAATCATATATTACTTGAAATGATGCGTATACTTGCGTAGTACCCCTAGTGTGTAAATTATTAATCAAATTCTAAATTCTATGAGTTAGAATGAACCATAAAAAAGATTAGAAAATGAAAAGAACTGCGCGAGCTCATCACATAATAACATTGATAATCAAACTGTTGCAAATGATCATCATGTACAATGACCTTTAAAGAACTATGCAAACCCTACAACATAAATTCATTTGAGCATACAAAGTCCTGCTGTAGCGACTAACTCAGTTGAATTAAAACCTGTTATAATTCAAATGGTACAAAATAATCGGTTTGGGGGAACACCCTCTGAAAATCCAAACTTATACCTTGCCAGTTTTTAATGAACTGTGCACTACATTTAAGTACGACGACGTATCAAACGACGCTGTTAGCTTTAGACATTTTTTTCCTTAAGGGATAAAGCTAAGATGTGGTTAAATTCATTAACACTTAGATCTATCAAAAATTAGAAAGATTTAGCACAGAAATTCCTTCCTAAGTATTTTCCATCTTCAAAAACATCTAAGCTTAGAAATGATAATACCTCTTTTACTCGATATAAATGTGAGTCAATATATGAAGCCTGGGAACCATTTAAAGAACTCCTTAGGAAGTGTCTACGTCATGTTGTGTCAGAATAGTTAATTATTCAAACATTTTATAATGGGTTAGTAGGATCCCTTAGATTTATTATTGACGCTGTTGTCTGTCAAAATCATTTGATAAAGCTTATGAATTAATATATTTATTATTGACGCTGTTGTTTGTCAAAATCATTTGATAAAGCTTATGAATTAATATAAGAGGTGACTACTAACAACTTTTAATGACCCTCCGAAAAGCTAAATCCTAAGAAAGTAGTAAGTGTTCATGATAATGATGCAATTTCTATTTTGGAATCTCAAGTTGTTGCGATATCAATGAAGTTAGATCAATTTTGGAATGAACTTTTTTCAAACAACTCATGTGATTGAGGAAAATTCATTGAGATGATTGATTCTCAACCTTCATTTGAGACTTTAAATGCAATTAACCAAAAACTCAATAACTCATACTAATTATAAACCTTTTTATCCTCCTCACTTTACAATTAACCAACAAATTAAAGAGAAAAAATTCACTATAGAATAAGTGGTGTTACAGATGGGGAATAAATTACGAAGTCAAAGTGCTGCAAAGAAGTTAACACAATCAAGTTGAGAAGTGGTAGAGAATTGGAGACTAATGTGCAAAAAGAAATTGAAGTTGAGAGGGAAAATGAAGAAACTGAAAAAATATGAAGAAAATGTTCCTTAAGTGATAGAAAAACCTGCTTCTCCAACTAAGATCAATTTAGAAAGACCACCACTGTCATTTCCTCAGAAACTTAGATAGCAGAAATTGGATCAACAATTTTCTATGTTTTTGGAGATATTTAAAAAGCTAACAATTAACATTCCTTTTGCTGAAACACTGGACCAAATGCCAATCTATCTTAAATTTATGAAATAAATTTTAAATAAAAAAAAATTTTGGAGATCACGAGGCTGTTGTACCAAGTGAAGATTACAGTGCAATAATTCAGAAAAAACTTCCTCAAAAACTAAAAGATCTTGGTAGTTTTACTAATCCATGTACGATAGAAGAGATTCTGTGGAATAACTCTATGTGATTTAAGAACTAACATTAATCTCATGCTATTATCGATATTTAGAAGGTTAGACTTAGAGGATAATTCACTCACAATTGTAACCCTGCAGTTAGCTGATCGATCAATTATATGTCCTAAAGGGGTTATAAAAGATGTACTATTGAAGGTACAAAAAATTTTCTTCCCAGTGGATTTCATTGTTTTAGATATTGAGGAAGATAAAAAAATACCAATGATTTGAGGAAGACATTTCTTTGCCACTGAACAAGCTATGATAAATGTGCAAAAATTAGAGTTAATTAAGAAGTTAATGACCAGAAAGTTATGCTTAATGTGTTAAAATCAATGAAGTATCCATCAAAAGAAAAAGATGATGAATGTTACAGGATGAAGACTCTTAATTATTTAATTGAAAACCATTTCAGAGAAAGTTGTGAAACTAAAACAAAACAACAAGAACTGGAAGATGAGAATGAGACTGATTTTCAATATAAATCAATTGAGATAAACACCTAGAATTCAAATTATATTCAGAAAAGTTTTGAGATTTTAGACAATACTGAAAATAGTAAACATCTCATTCCGCCTATTGAAAAGCCTCCTAAACTTGAGAAGAAGGGTCTCCCTACGCATTTAAAGTATGATTTTCTAAGGGGCTCATGAACACTACCTATTATAATATTCTCAGACTTAACTGAAGATTAGGAACAATAATTAATAGAAACATTAAAAAATTATAACAAAGTCTTTGGATGGAAATTAGCAGATATTAAAGATATCAGCCCTTCAACTTGTATGCATAAAAATTTAATAGAAATTATCATAAAACTAGGACAATTCCCAGAGGAGATTGAATCTCATAATGAAGATGTTGTAAAGAAAGAAATTTTAAAGTGGTTGGATGCTAGAATTATTTATCCTATTTTTGCAGTGTTACGGTTAGTCTGATTCACTGTGTTCCTAAGAAAGAGAGAATGATTGTAGTTGTTAATGAACAGAATGAACTAATTCCAACAAGACAAGTCATTAGGTGGCGAATCTGTACAACAACAACAACAACAACAAAGCCTTAATCCCACTACGTGGGGTCGGCTACATTAATCCCACTACGTGGCGAATCTGTATTGATTAAAAAAAATTAAATCTTGTTAATAGGAAACATCACTTTCCTTTACCTTTTCTGGATCAAATGTTGGATAGACTAGCTGGGCACCGATATTTCTGCTTTTTATATGGATATTTTGGATACCACCGAATACTCATAGCTCCTAAAAATCAAAAGAAGAGAACATTCACAAGTCCTTACGGGACTTTTGCGTTTAGAAGAATGTCTTTTGGTTTATACAATGCACATGCAACTTTTCAAAGGTGCATTATGTCCATTTTATGCGATCTAATGGAAAAAGGAATTGAAGTTTTCAAAGGAAGGAGCTCCCTCTCCCTCTCCCTCTTTCTTTCCTAGTACTTTCAGATTATAAGACCTTACGAATTCTAAATTCCGATTTATTTTACTCATCCTTGTCTAATCTGAAATTATATTAGTTTATTCTGCCTTGCCTGAATCTGAATTCTTATTATTTTTATTCTTCTTTCTTATTTTAAAAATTATCTAAAATAAGTCATAGTCCTCATTATAAATAGGGAGTGTTATGCTTAAAGTTTCCTTTTGTTTTTGCTGTGTTGCTTTTGGTTTTCCTGTGTGAAAACCTTTTCCCATTTTGACGGATGTATTTGAGAAAACGGTGGTGCTTCGACTGTATCCTACTCCAAGTTGGTGATGTATCTTCCTCCTAAATCTTCCCTAACCCTTCTCCTTAGCCTTCAACCACTCCAATCCTTCCCCCACTTCCTCCCTCTAACTCGTCAGCCCCTCCTCATTGCTCCAATAGACTGTCGCCCTCCTCCTAGCAGGTTGCAGCCCCTCCTCCTAGCAGGTCGCATCCCCTCCTCCCTGTTCCATAAAGTTGCCATCCTCCCAACATGCTGCAGCCCCTCCTCTCTCCCTCCAGCAGGCTGTCACCCTTCTCCCCAGCAGGCTGCAGCCCCTCCATTCTGCATCCAGCAAACAGCCAGCAGGCCGCCTCTCCTCTGCAGGCCACTGTGACCATCCCTGCCTCCTGCAGGCCTCTGTTCACTGCCCAACCGGATTTCAGCCACCGAAGACATTTACCACTTCCTCCCATTGCTGCTCAATACCTCCACGATCGCTACCTTGCTGCCCCACCTTTCTCCTCCTTCAACAACAGCAAGATATTGCCCCGCGGCCTTCACCAAAACCACCTGGACCCTACTCTTCCACTCCGGAGCTCCTACTCATCAGGATCATTGTTATCATCATTATTGTGTAGTTTGTTTGCAGTTGTCTTGCATCTTTGCTTTGTGTGGTTATTTTCTTTTATTTTTGAGTCTTCATTGTATACTCAATTAAGTTAGCAAAATTCGTATTTCGAGTCGTGGTTTGGATTAACTCCTGTATCACTCTGAAACACGAATGAGCACATTATGATTAGGTAAGGTGACAAAAATTATAAAAAATATAGGACAACATAAGCCTCACAAACATAAACGTTTTCAAGGTAAAAATCACATATTTAATTTTCCATTATTAAAAATTAATGACATACATATCCAAGAAATATTATCTTTAATCATTAATCACATGAACCATAATTTTTTATTGGAATGTTTTGATTAATGAAAAAATAATTGTGATCATAGTTAAAAAACTTTCACAACGCCAAACATTATAAAATGAGTCATCAATAATATTTGAAGGTATTTAGCTGCTTTGATTGGTTGGGAAAATATGGTTAAAAGTAGACTATTTAAATGGTCGTTTGTTCTTACTTTAAAAGAAAGGGCAAGTAAGAAAACAACTCTGCAGAAAAACTTGAAGACATGATATCCACAACTACGATCTGAAAGGCACTTAGCCAGCCCCAAATAATTTCATTTAATCAATAATAATCCACTTACATTGACTCCTATTTTTATAAAATAGATACAAGAATAAAGCTAAACATTAAATGCAATCTAATCCTTTCCAATCAAAAGAAACTTTAAATTTGAAGTTACCATAATTCAAAAGAAGATAACACCTAATATAATAAATCAAAAGCGATTTGGCCATAAACATAAATGAGCCAAAAAAGGAATGAAAATGGAACCATTTCAAATCGATCCAGTCTGACTTCTAGTAATTTATTTCTGAGACTTGTGCTTTTGTGAACTATTTTGGACTGTCTAAGATACTGTAGTGCATTAATTCGCAAAAATCATAAAAATTTCTTCAGGAGATTTAAGTTAGATGTAGTCAAATAAGAATTCAGGAGCTGGCTTGTGTATTTCCTCCTATGCCATCAAGCTATACAAGTTAAAAGAGGTCTGGAAGTATCACTTCATCTAACATGATAATCACAACATAACTATAGGCTTATGGAGCTAGAATGGTTCAAAAATTGTAAAGAAAATCATTAATATATAAAAAACAATGAAGAATTCTTGAGGTTTGAATGCTTTTCAATAAACTAATATATTATCAATACCGATGATATGACTAAAGATCATCTTAAGATAAAAATCTAAAACATAAGTGCCATAGTTGATTTTTTTACTAATTCTGACTTAGACCACAGGGCCTTGCATACAATTTTCAAAACATATGCAAAGATAAATTCGCTTTCATTTTTTCTTATTATGAATATCATAAATATTTTAACTTAATGTAAATCATGTATAAAAATTTCCAGATCAGCAAACTAGATGACAGTTATAATTTTTCACTATCAATAACAGCATTAGCTAAGGCATATATTAGCTAAACGCCTAGCTGTAAGATGAAAAAGAAAAAATTTAAAGGTTCATTCTTCACAAATGAAAGAAGGATCAGTAATGATTATTTGATAGATCATCTCTATATAAAATATAGAAGCACAATAAGATGTTATATTTGAACAAATGAAATTTAGAAGCCCATAAGAAACATTACTAATGAATTTCACGTCACCAAAATTGATAAATAACTTTTAAATTGGCAACAATGAAGAGTTTTTACCTTTTATTTTGTTTTAATATAGCTATTGCTATAATGAATACGACAAATAAGAAATTATCCCTAACGTAGTAGCAAAAAAGTTTCCTCCCATCTCTTCTAAAGAAAAATTGGATTTCAGAGCAAGCAGTACATAGAAATTTCACCATTTAGTTTATGAAGAGTTTATGATTAAGTTTCAATTTTCCTACAAGCACATGGCCATGTTGTTAATTGTCCTTCATGATCACAGCAGAAAACTCTTAATTAAAGATGATTATTAGAAGCATAATTCTGGGGCAATTATAATCCAAAAAAAAAAACAATTGGCCACCATTTGCTTCGTGCAAGGGGCTATGAAGGAAATGAAACTCGATTAAAATCACATGATTCTAACATAAGTCATTATAAACCTTGATTTACTTAACCAAAATAGGTAACTGACCAAACATAACAAAAAGATTCCTTTCAGCATCTATAGAGTAATACACAGTTTTGGATAAATCAAGTACATTAAGTGCACATTAAAATATACCAAATTTTTTGCATCACTTAAAATCTAACATAACTATTTTTATAAAATATACCTAATTTTTTGCATCCCTTAGGAATGAATTAAATTAAAATCTGTGCAAGTACAAAGAGACATTCTTAGGATAAGAAAATACAATAAAGGCATATATATGATTATAAAAGAATTTGACTGAAACATGTGAAAGTTAGAGTATGTTTATTATTGCTTACTGCTTTTATAAAACTTTTTAAATATATTGCCTGCAATAAACAAATTCAAGCTTATTTATTCACTTGTATTAATCATTAACTAGCATGCAAATTAATACGTTTCTGTTTATTGAATCTTATTTAGACACTTATTGTTTAACTAAGCTTATAATTTACTCTATTATGTCAATTTTCAGAAAAATAGTATGGAATAGTAGGACAATTAATCAAATGATCTGACTTTGTATAGCTTCTAATTTGTAAGATTTTGGAGAGTTTGAAGACTTTTTGGAGTATGTACATTTGATATTTTGGTGCTTAGTAACTGTGTATATAATTAGTGAATTAATAATGCACGGTTTTCTGAAAGTTTGAACATGAATGAATATAAAACTAATCGGATAGTATTAGTTTGTAACAGTTTAGTGTGACCAATCCTCCACCCTCTTATTCCTCATTTGTGCAAGTCAAGACTAATATTGGTGGGAATTTTGTCTCATCGAATCGCCCATTTTTGATGCACTGTTGTTTGACACAAAGGGAGGTCAAGCGGGGAGTAATTGTTTCATTTAAGGAAACTTTAAAAGTCAGAGGTGGATGCTTTCCTGATAAAGAAATTTTAAAATAAAAGTTAATTTTAGAATGTCCTATAAAGCTTATACAAATGCGAAACAAAATATGTTATTAAATCCTGAACTCCTAGGCTTTTTTATACCCATGGAAAAAGTAACTAAAATTATCAAAATCGAAAATTTATTTCCTTAAATATACCCTTAAAAAGACCACTATTCTACTTTACAAAAAAAAATGTTAGATATTTAATGCACTATCAAGTATGGTTTCAGAAGGAAAACAATGAGATGGAATATCTACAGATGCATGATACTGTACATGGTATGCAAACACCAAAGATTCTAAAGGGAGATGACCTTACCTTGAGAAGAAAAGCCTTAAGCGCCGGGCTATCCTCTAATGAAACAAATCCAAGGACATGTAAGGTGGTCAGACTCAGCTGAAAAACAAGTTACACAAATAAATAAATTAATAAGAAAATTTTTCATGTATAAAAACAAATACATCAGTTACCATGCTTTAAGCCGGACCTGCTTCTCTAGAGTGTCCTTGTATTTGTAACTTGATGGCATCATTGGGTGGTGCGAACCTAGAGATTCGAGTACAAGTTGAAGTCCTTGAACAACATCAGAAAATGAGCTTCCATAATCTGCGTATTTGCCCCCACACATAAAATCTCATCAACTAAAATTACCAAATGGAGTTTGGTAAAAAATACGAGCGAGAAAATGTCTCTGAAAACAAGTTGGAAAGACTGATAACAAATTACAAACAAAATGCAAAATTACTGTTGCCATAATGCTAATACTCTAAATGTCTTAAATGAAATAATGAAAAGACCACGACATCTAAAAGATATATAATAATCTAATTAAAATTTCTGATGAAAAGTTAAATGGCATCATTTATTGGAAAAAAATGGCGAGACTACTAGAAAATATTTCTCAAGGATGTCACTTCATTGATAATTTCTCAGCAGAGATGAATCCAAATTAGTGGATGAAAGTTGATGACCAACTCTTAATACAAACACAAAATTTTATCGAACCTGATCAATATAGTCATATTACTCATTGTGAATCTGTTAAAGATGCGATGGAGGAATTGACATTTGTGTTATCGGGGAGAGAATATTTCCCAAATTTTTTATGTATGCAAGAAGTTCTATCAAGCTGAACAAAATGATCAATCAGTTCACTTATCACATGCACTTCAAACTTGTTTATGAAAAATTGAATACACTATTGGCCTTTAGTACTGATCTCTAAATTTAGCAAGCTCAAACAAAACAAATGACTACTATAAGTTTTCTAACTGGCCTTAACTCCAAGTATAAAGGTTTCAAACCAGTCTTATCTGACCTGAGAGTTACTACTCTAAGAGAAGACTGTAATAAAATGTTGTATACTATTCCAAGTTCTTAGGTTTCATCTGTACAACAACCTAGTGCTCTTGCTAGCCATAAAAAAATAGACATCAGTAAACCTCAGTCTCAAGACAATTATGAAAGTGAAACTCCAATTTCTTGAAATCAAGGCTCAAGGGTAATCTGCTACTACTACCATGAACTTGGTCATACAAAGAGAACATGTCAAAAGTTGTTCAAAAAGAATCAGAAGAGTTCCAAATCACAGTTAGCTCACATGGACACTACTAATGAGGTCTCTCAGAATAAAACTCTCAATTTCCGTAGATGAATATAAATTCATCCAATTTCACTAAGCAACCAAGAATAAATCCCTTTATCCCTACCCTTGCTATATCATTGCCGTTGTTGAGTCTGGTAACAATGATAGTTGCCTTTTTTTTTTCCTTTTCCACATAATGGGTGATTAATTTCGATGCTACAAATTACATAACAGACAATCCAAATCTCTTTTCCACTGTTTATAAACATCTTTCTTCTGTCACCTTAGCTGAATCTACCTCTAATATTCTTGGTTCCGGCACCATCAATATCACACCAACATTATCTTTAATTTTTTCCCTTAGTTTACCTCAATTCTCTTTTAATCTTATTTATGTTAGCAAAATTATACGTGCTCTTAATTATTATATCTTATTCTTCCACGATCATTGCTTTTTCCAGGATCTTATGACGAAAAAGATTATTGGTAAAGGGAGAGAGTCAGCGGGATAAACATTTTGGATAACAAACTACCTTAGCTCATAGCCTATTCCAACACTATCTTCTTTTTTGGTCCATTATTAATTAGAGCATCTATCACTACCAAATGCTAAAAAAGTTATACCCGCAGTTTTAACGATTATCTTTAGATTATAAGTTGTGTCAATTTGCTGAACATCATCATGTGTCTTTTATTCCAAAAATTAATAAAAGAGTTGGTCATAGTTTTGAGTTTGCTCATTCTGATGAATGGGAACCTTGTCCTATAATAGATTTCAATATTTTGACACTTTGGTGAATGATTTTTCTCATATGACTCACTTTATTTTATGAAATCTCATTCTGAGTTAACATCATATTTTGAATCTTTTCATATTGAAATTAAAACATAATTCAATATTTTGGCTAAAATTATAAGTTGACAATGTCAAAAAAAAAATTTTTATGCACTTTTTTAAACATACATGACATAAAATTGGATGCTTCACCAATCATCCCATCTTAATATCACATCTTAAAAAGAGTAGCTCAAAGAAAAAATAAACATTTTACCAAGATAGCTAAAGCTATTTTGTTTTAAATGAATGTGCCCAAATGATTTTGAGTTGATGCAGTGTCTACTGTATGTCATTTATCAATCGGATCATTTTTTCAATAAGATGACATCAGTTGTTTACAGAACCAGATACCCTACCAAATTGTATTTCTAACTAGCTCCCGCTTTCCCATTGAACCACATATACGTAGGTGTACTTTTTTAGTTCATGATACTCATCCACATGTTTCTAAACTATACCTTAAGTAATTATGACGTGTCATTCTAGGATACTACAGCTTGCAAAATAAGGTTTCGACATTTTACCCTTCATAAATAAGTACATGGTTTCTAATGAGTTATTAATATATCACACATCAGTTTAGATCTTATTCCATTTCCACCTCCACCACCAGTGCCTCAACCAAGACCACCTATCATTAATGTTTACTCTAGAAGACCCTGTCCACTTAATCCTAGCCTAACACCGATATCATCTTTTTTAGAGAATCCTCCTCCTAGTGACCACGATTTACCTATTGCTCTTCGAAGAGGTAAATGTCAAAGTGCATATCCCATTTCCTCTTGTGTTAACTATAACCAGTTATCTTTTACTTCGTGTTAGTTTATTGCCTATATTGAATCTATAGAGGTCCTGAGATCTGCTCAGCAAGTCCAATCCCATTTCGGGTGGCGAACAACGATACTTGATAAAATGAATGCCTTAACTGAAAATGGTCTATGAAAACTAGTTGAACTATCTTATGGTAAAAAAGTTGTTGGTTGTAAATGAGTCATTACAGATAAGTTTCATTCAGATGGATTTGTTGTAACCTCTCATCTCAGTTATTTGGGAAAAAAAACAAACAACAAGTAGAGGAAATGGGGAAGCAGAAGAAGATGAAGTGAAGAGTTGGGAAACCGAATAAAGAGAGAGAGGAAACAAGAGGAGATCGGGAAGATAAATATCTGAAGTTCACCTTTAAATCATGACAAACAACTTAACTGGGAGTCAAGCAACATGCGAAGGAAAGGAGGATGACTTTGGAGAACGAGTCGGCATCAGTGTCAAACAATGAAGGAGGCGTTGAGCAGCTCTCTTGACTTGTGAGTGCCGGGAGGACGCCTGACTTTCTCAAGTTTTGAGCAAGACGATCCAAGCATATAGAAGAGGGAAGCCAACAAACTTTGGATCAAAGGATCACGGGAATAGTGACGCAAGTGTTTGTGCAAATAGAAGAGGAAGAGTCGAGGAAGAAGAACGTATAATCCACAGACCGGAATGATTGATGGTTCCGTCTATGGGTCAAAATCCACAGACCATTTCAGAATCTTCATTGCTCTGTTATCAATCAAGATTATTCTTCTAACAAATAATCGCGTATAATCCTCTTCACTATTTAGTTGTATAAGAATGTGTCTTCCATCTAACAGTCCAATCTTCCACTCCCCAACAAGATGCATAAGCTCAAATTTCTTATGAATCAGCTCTATTTTGGGATATATGAATCAGCTCTATTTTGGGATGACCATACAAAAATTTCTCGACCAAACTCAGTCGACAGGAGGAAACAAGTTGAATATCTTCAGTTCCTGTAAAAATAATGACAGGCTTCCCATTCTTCCTACTAGGTTTCTTGATGTCCTCCGCCCACTCAAACAAAGGAGAAAAATAACACGATTTAGGTGCACCTAAGGCGTGTACACCCGCAAAAACAGCAACATACGATCTGTCTGAAGTCATCCCCAATAGATAGAGGTGAAACGTTAAGAACAGTGAAGAAAACAAAGCAGAGCAAAATCTGAATCCAGAATAGGGAGCAGAAGCAGACACACCTCTGTGAAGCCCCTGCGATTTCAACGCGAGCCCGAGGATTGCGAAAAAAAAAATGCGGCGTGGAAGAAGACGAGAGGCGACGACGACGAAGGAAAGGAGAGCGACAGACCTTGCAGACGACGCCGACGAGGAGGAAAGACTGCGGCGACTTTCCAAAACGGCGACAACGAAGAAGGGACGCTGGAGAAGACGCAATGAGTAGAGAAGAGGATCTGATGTGATAGCTCGAAATAACAGTTGCTAGGGTTCACCATGAGGCAAAACCCTAGCAGAGCTGAGCGTAGAGGAAGACGACGCCATCATTTATATATATATATATATATATATATATTGAAAAAGCCCAAGGGCAAATATCTTAATACGGAAAAGATACAGAAAGATTGTAGGAGAAGGCCTAAAAGAAAGTCTAACTTATATACTACAACACACACAAAACCCAAATAAAATAAAGATACATAAAAGCAAAATAACCAAAAATTCACAAAAGAGCACAAAAGTGTTAGGAATGTCCCACTTTAATCCTCCTGCCTCGACTTCTCGGAAGTGAGCCGGTTAACAAATTGATAAGGTGAGTACCATTGTCTGTAGTAACCAAAGTATCATCCATCAGATTCCTGAGCTCGAGTAGATCTTCATTCTTCTGCTTCCTCATCTAAAGACTGACTCATCTGATCAATAGATTCCAAAGGTGGTCGTCGGGCATGAAAAAACAGAGGAGCCAGGTGTAAGTCGTTGCACATCATGATCCTCATGAGTCTGAGTAACATTAACATCTTTCTGGACCTGATGAGGCGGTAGTGAAGCAGTAAAAGTATTTCTACCTGTATTATCGGCGAAAGGTTCTATGGCAAACAGAGTCTGAAGAATCTCCCTCTCCCCCACGATAGGAGGTTCCAAAGACTGGGGAGATACAACTGGGAATGAATGGATGTTATATTGCCTACGGGGATATTGACGTCTTCCGAGGTATCCGTCTGATGTTCAATAGTGCCAAAAACTTGGTGTTGATCGGGATGAGATGGAATCCCAGCCTCTAGCGGAGCACTCTGTTTTTTTGGTCTGACGTGGAGGTGTAGATGGTGACATTAAGAACTGGAGTGGTCGAACATTCGACAGTTTGAACAATACGACAGAAAAGTTCAATCTCTAACTTCTGTCAATATCTATGGTGTTGTGTGCCCAACTAGATTTCCTTAGAAGCAGGTGAAGTGATGATGCTTTTTTCAACAAGTACTCTGGCTTCAGATGGACAAGAAATATTAAAAGTAAGAATGTCCGTCTTGAGAGACTTTCCATAAGCTGAAGCAATAGAGTAAAATACTTTTTGAGAAAAATAATGAAATTTCAGACCAGGGAGACGAATCCAAATCGGAATGATTGGCGGTTCCGTCTGTGGGTCAAAATTCACAGAACATTTCAAAATCTTCATTGCTCTGTTATCAATCTAGATTATCCTTCTAACAAATAAGCGCGTGTAATCCTCTTTATTGTTAATTTGAATAAGAACGTGTCTCCCATTTAATAGTCTAATTTTTCACTCCCTAACAAGGTGTCTAAGTTCAAATTCTTTGCGAATGAGCTCCATTTTGGGATGACCATATAGAAATTTCCCAACCAAATTCAGACGACATTAGGAAGCAAGTTGAATACCATCGCCTTCTATAAAAATGATGTCAGACTTCCCATTCTTCCTACCAGGCTTGTTGATGTCCTCCGCCCACTCAAATGAGAGAGGAAAAGATGGTGATTTAGGTGTACCTGAGGCGTGAACACCCGCAAGGGCAGTAACATACGATCTATCCAAAGCCATCCCCAAAAGAGGAAGGTGGGGCTGTGGGACAGCAAAGTAACAGTAGAGAAAGAGCAAATGCCGAAAGAGAAGTCGGGCAGTGGGCGATTTGAGCCAGAGGAAAGCTCGCGCCCAAACGTCTTTCATAATACTGCGAGCGACGACAGGAGCCGTAGAAGAAGCCCGCGCTTCTCGGGATGAAGAAAGCCGCGGAAGGAGCCCGCGCTTCTCGGGTTGACGAAAGAATGAGCCGCAGAAGAAACCCGCGCCCAAACGTCCTTCAAATGTCGCCCCCGAGCTCGACTCCATCACGTGAGAGCCGCTAAATCACGAGATACAACGAGCCGCTGCGACGCGAAGGCGAACCGGCGATGAAGACGAAGACGAGGAA
>NW_018253616.1:121864-124211 GCF_001263595.1 Phalaenopsis equestris
TATATAACACGACTCGAAGCTTTTAGGGAAGAGTGCTTTTTGGATTGCTCGGGTGAAATTGGAGCTACGAAAGGGAAAAATGGCTTCCGCGCCCAAAAAGAGGAAGATCGACAGGGATTTCAAAACAAAGGCTTTAGCAGATAAGGTGACAATTCCTTCTCAAGATTATTTGAGGTCTGATGTTGGCATTGTTATATTAGATCTGAATGTTCAACTGGCCAAAAAAATGTTGTTATTCAGGCACAGAACGAAGGATGCCTGGGAAATTTTAGAAGCTTTGATTCACCATTTGGGAACCATCTTGTGCCGGTAATCCCTACTAAATCTGACCTACTCAGTTAATCTAACTAAAGATAGCAGGAACTGGCACAGGACTTTGTTGGAATCATCTTTGTCACTTGCTTACATAAGCCTAAGGGCACTAACCTTTGTGATTTAGCTATTTTTGTTATATAACAGATTTTCCATCAGATGGCCATTGATATGTTTCATCTTTTTACTAATTGGAATGTGCTTTGTGGGTGTGGAGTGACTCTCACTTGAGATAGAATTGTTCTTCCATAATCAGAATGAATTAAGCAGATTCCTGATATATATATATATATATATATATAATAAACGCCCATGTATATATATATATATTTTATAAACGCCCAAGGGCTAATTTTATTGAAATTGAAAAGATGCATAGATGTTGTATGAGAGGACCCAAAAAAAAGGAGTCATACCCATACGATACATCAGACACTAGCATGATGAAATATAGATAAAACACAAAAAAAAAAAAAACAAAACTTGCAGGAAATAAGCTATCAGGCACGAGCCACATAGGTCTTGCCTCTGCCTCTAGTTCTAGGAGCGGAGACAGCTAACAAATTGCTGAGTGTCATTTCATTACCCGAAGTTACTGGAATATCATCCATTAAATTCCCAAGCTGGGGTGTGCCTCTATTCTTCTTTTTCTTTCTAGATGTGTATACCTGTCATTCCTCATCCGAAGACTGACTCATCTGATCAGTGTGATCAACAGATTGTTGGGCATGTAGAAGAGGATGAGCCCCTAGCTCCTTACTACCAGTAACAACATTCTCATTCTGAAGAGATGGTAAACATGTTTCCTCAGCACCTGATGCTTCCTGAGGATGTGGAGCTGCGATACTATCCTGAAAGAGACAGTATTGTCTCCAGCAGTCGAGGGGGAGGTGGCATCGTTTCAACCGGTGTTTCAATAGTCTGTGGAATACACTCAACACTCAGGAGCAGAGGAGGGACAGTTATGAGGTGGGGCAGATCCAAAAACGTTTTTACTTGAAGGTTTTAAGTTAGGATGCAACTGATAACGGTGAGAAAGAGAATGTCCAAACATACGGCAGTGAGTAAAAATAAAAGATATCTGTGATATCTGTTCAATTTGTGCTTGCTGCCAAAATCTCTGATGTTGTGTGACAATCCATATTTCTCCCGGAGAAGGTAAAGTAATATCCCTTTCTATCAAAATTCTGGCTTTTGAAGGCTGAGTCAGATTCACTGTAGGCGTGTCAGCTTTGAGGGTTTACAGTATACAATCGCTAAAACAAAGAGAAACTCTTGATCAAAAAAGTGGATCTTTAAACCTGGGAAGCGCAGCCAAACAGGAATGGTAGGGGGTTCAGTACGGAGATTAAAATCCACCGTCCATTTTAAAACCTTCATCACTTAGTTTTCTATTCGAAGAACTTTTCTCGCAAACAAATGGGTGTAGCCTTCGTCATTTGATAATTGAATAAGAATATGACGACCATCCAATTTTTGCTCAAACTCCTTTCGAATTACCTCAAGTTTAGGGTTTCCATAAAGAAACTTACCTACTAAAAACAGTCGGCAGGGCGCAGCTAGGGTGGATATCTCTGCCTCAGTGAGAAAGATTGCAGGTTTGTCGTTTTTACGGGATGTTTTTTTGAGAAATCCAGTTTCAATGCCAAAAGCCAAATTGTCGTGGTATCGTTGCGGGAACATATTTGAAAGAGGAGCGGATACGGGGATATCACTGGTGAAGGCGGCGGCGTAGGAACTCCATGAAGCCATTTCTCAGGTGCAACGACAGCTGAGAACTCGCGACTAAGAAGTCAGGAAAGCCGAACTAAGCCGGGAGCCGCAGAAGCAAGGCGCAGCTGACAGACGCGCGAACAGTGCGCTACGGACAGGCGCAGGGCACAGACGCGGGACGAAGAACAACGCCAAACGACGCAGATGAAGCACGATGGAGAAGATACGATGAACTGCAATCGACGAGGAGATCAGGTTTCGCCATGATGGCGAAAGCAAAAAGAAATTGGAACAGACGACATCGCCAAGAAATATATATATA
>NW_018253616.1:124315-131366 GCF_001263595.1 Phalaenopsis equestris
TTCTTCTCTGTTTCCGTCTCCGTCTCTGTTAGGGTTTGTGATTCTATGGCAATTCGAGTGATCTCTCGTCATGGCGCGCTCGTACGCTGGCGTGACGGTCGGAAGCCGTGGTGAGACAAGAAAGAGGCCTCGCTTTTACGCTAGCGTTACTGCTGATGGTGTTCCTAACTTCCCTTCTGCTTTCTACGATAATCTCGAGCTCGATTCCGTTTCTTCTTTCCTTCGACGTCTCGGCCGGAAAGAGAGAAAACTTGCTCTCTTCCTCTCTGATGCTGAGAATGTAGAACTTGCTTCTTCTTGTCGTCTTCACCTGGTAGGAAAGTTTATTTATGGGATCCCTAAGTTGAAATTTCTTTGAAAGCACTTTGAGTTGATGAGGCTTATGGGAGAATGGAAAATTAACGCTCTGGATGGAAGACACATTTTGATTTAACTGGCGAACGAAAAGGACTATACACGCCAGTTTGCTAAGCGTATGGTTTGGTTCGAGAACTGTGGGATGAAGGTGTTAAAATGATCATCGAATTTCGATCCTAAAGCTGAGGCCCATGTTATTCCAGTCTGGATTAGATTCCCTTATTTGAAAGTCCATCTCTTCAATCATGAAGTTCTTTTCTCTTTAGCGGCTATGTTCGAGAGACCTTTGAAATTAGATGCTCCCACTTATAATCTCACAAGACCCTCTAAGGCCAGAGTTTTAATTGAAAGGGATGTCACTTTACCTTCTCCTGATGAGTTTTGGATTGGTTTGGAGCATATTGGTTACTGGCAACAGGTATTACTAGAACAACACCCTTCCTATTATACACACTGTCAAATGTTTGGGCATGATCAGGAACATTGTTTCAAATTAAATCCTGAACTAAGGAAAGGGGATGGGAGGAAACAACCACAGATGCCTAAAGTTGCGGTTGTTCAGGTTGTTCCAGCCGCGTCTCCCCCTCCTCTCTTCCTACGACCGTTGTCGAGGGTAGGATCAAAAAGGTTTTACCTGACTCTGTTCCTCTTATTTCTAATACTGCGGGGGGGGGGGGGGGGGGTTCTGGAGATTCCTAGCATATCTAATTCTTCGAATGTTGATATTACTCGGGATCTTATTTCTGCAAATGTAATGGCAACGGGTCAAATTCCTGGGCAGGCTCTTGCTGTCCCGGATCCTCCTATTAATGTTGAGGGGGCTCGACCTTCCTCGGCATCTCTTCCTGATGCCTTGAATATGGATAATATTTCTCTTTATTCTCATCACAATGATACTCTCTCTGACACCCCGTTGGATGATATTTCAAAAGTATTAAGAGACGAATGACATGTACAAAAATATCGTAGAAGGAAGAATAGAGTTCAAAAGAAGGTACAAAATCATAGTAATGGGAATAATGGGCTAGAGATGAATCAATATTTTTCAGATGGAGGAAATGGACGGACACGACCTAGATCTTCTAGGAAGGGTAATATGTCTAATCATGTTTAATATTCTTATCTGGAATATCAGGGGAGTTGCGGATAATCAATCCCTTGGTAGAGTTAAACTTTTGTCAAGGATTCATAAAGTGAATATTTTTGCTATTTTGGAACCCTTGGTCGCCTCTCCGGATGATCGAATCTTGGGTAAATTCAAAAATTACTCTTTTTTTGCTAATTGTTCTAGCAAAATTTGGTTGTTTTGGCGGAAGCATATCACAGTTGATGTCGTTACTGATGATAGACATTTTGTACATACTTACTTCTCTATAGATGTTTTCTCTGGCTTTTTTATTTTTGTCTATGTTGGGACTTCTAATGCTACTAGATTCGATCTCTAGCACAAGCTTTCTATTATGGGTACTTCTATCAATCAAAATTGGATGGTTGGAGGAAATTTTAATATGGTGATGCATGAATCTGAGAAATTAAGTGGCAGGAAATTTGACACCACCTTAACCAATAATTTCAATGAGTCGTTAGCCTTAGCGAGAATCTCTGATTTGGGTTTTATCGGTTCCAAATTTACTTGGAAAAGGGGTAAGTTGTTTGAAAGACTTGATAGATGTCTTGCCGATCAACAGTGGCTTACCTCTTATAGTTTCTCTCAAGTTCTTAAGTTCAACACCTCTCCAGAACTGGTTCGGACCATAGTCCTCTTCTCTTATCATTTGATTATTTTAAAAAATCCTCTAATTACCACTTTCGTTTCTTAAATGTTTGGGCTAGACATGAGGATTTCTTGAGATTAATTGCGGCAAATTGGAAATGTGAGGAGATGGGAAACACTTGGTAGATTCTTTGGAAATTACATAAGAAGGTGGCTGCTGGTTTTAAGGTCTTGGAATTGGGATGTTTTTGGTGATGTCCATGCTAGAGTTCAAAAAGCCAAACAAAGGGCGAATATGCTTCAGGCTCTTGATGAGAACACCAATGATATCATTCAAGATTTACAGGATACTAATAAAGAGTTGCTTGAGGCCTCTCTTTGGGAAGTGTTGCTACAACAAAAAGTGGGAGAGACCCATTTTTCTTATAGAAACATTAAATATTTTCATGCTTGCATAAATAAGGAAGAGCTAATAACATCATTGTGAGAATTAAAAATAATGAGGGAAACTGGATTACTGGGGATAAAGAAATTGGGGAGAATGCGGTTCATTACTTTTCTAAACTTTATGAGTTCCATGAGACATCGGGCTCTATCGATGGCTCTTTCTTTGACGATGTACGTCATCATATGGTGGATATCGATCTTTGTGATATTCCAACGACTGAGGAAATTTATTCTACCCTCCTTGAGATTAATTGAAATAAAGCTCCGGGGCCAGATGGCTTTACTTCTGCTTTCTACGTTAAGAGCTGGAGTTTTGTTAAGGATCATGTTGTGGCGACAATCCAAAGTTTTTTTAAAGGAAAAACTCCTGGAAATTATTTCTCTGTAGCTACTATTGTTCACATTCCTAAAAATACTCAAAAGAGCTCTTGGAATCATTTTAAACCAATATCTTTGATTTCTGTTATTTCTAAGTTGATAAGTAAGATTTTGGTCAGACGCCTTCAATCTCATCTTCAAAATTTAATATCTTTGAATCAATCTGCTTTTATTCAGGGAAGGGGAATCACTGATAATATCATGTTGGCTCAGGAACTCATTCTAGATATTAATAAAAAATGCAGAGGGGGCAACATGATTACTAGATGTCCGTAAGGCCTATGATTCGATCAGCTGAGAGTTTATATTGAAGATTCTTCAGGCTCGCAGTTTCTCTTAAGAGTTTTGCAAAATTATAACCTCTTGGCTTCATTGTAATAAGTACAACATTCTCATTAATGGACAATCTCGTGGATTTGTTAGTGTGAGTCATGGAATTAAGTAGGCTGATCATTTATCCCCTACTATATTTATTTTAATTTTTGACTATCTCTCCCGTCTACTTAACAATTATCAGGCGTTTCCCCAAGTTGCAATATGCTCATAAATCTAACATGGTGGTCTCTCACTTAGCTTATGCTGATGACATGATCCTATTTTCTAATGCTAACAAGCATACAGTGAAAGAAATTCACAATTTAATGGCTGATTTTCAATCAGCTTCTGGATTTTCTTTTAATGCTAGTAAATGCAACATATACTTGGGGAACATGATCAATCGTTCTAATGCCACTTGGATTGCTAATTTTACGCGTTTCTCCCTCTCTACTCTTCCACTTAAATATCTGGGGGTTTTTCTCCTTAAAGACAGGAAGAGACGTATACAATTTGACGAGGTTGTGAAAAAGATTCGGAAAAGAAGCTTGGATTGGAAAAATAATTTCCTCTCTTTTGGGGTTACACTGCTTAGGAGTACACTTCAATCGCTCCCTTTATATATTCTTCAAGTTCTCCAACCCAAAAAAAGGACTATATTAAATCTTGATAGATGTTTCAATAAGTTCTTATGGGTGAGAAATCACTCTGGTAGAAGATGGTTGCCTTGGAAGGATGTTTGTAAACCCACAAGCATTGGTGGTTTGGGTTTCAAATCTTTGCAACATATTACAAATATTAATGTTTTTAAGCAGTGGTTTAATTTCAAGAGAAAAGAGTCGTTATGAGCTAACTTCATGCATGGGAAGTATTGCCGCTTCTCTCATTCTGCTTTGATAAATTGGCGGTTAGGTATTTCCACGATGTGGAAGAGATTGATTATTGTTAGAGATTGGGCGAAGAATTTCATTTATTGGGAGGTGGGTAGAGGAAACATTTCTTTCTGGCACGATTGTTGGTCCCATGTCTTGTTGCATATGTGGGATACGAGGTTTTCAAATCTCAAAGTGTCGGATACTGGGTTGATGGTCATTGGAACTTTCCTCTTCTTACTAGCATATTGGGGTTGGAGGGAGCTACTTTCATTTCCACCATTCCTAATGATCCTCATCTGTATGATACTCCTAATTTGAAATTACCCATGACGAGCTCTATTACTAAATCTTTATATGCTTCTCGTTATAATTTTCGAAATACCCCTTGGGGAGAGGGGGTGTGGAGTTGGGCATTATAACCCCGTCGATGTCTTTCTTGGCTTGGCGTATTTTTCATTCAATCATACCTTGTGATGATATTTTAAAGATGAAAGATTTCAGAATTGCCTCCCGATATTGTTTGTGTAATACGGCGGAGGAGACTATTGAACATATATTCTTCTCGTGCCCCTTTTCCTTATTCATTTGGAGAAAGATTGGTTTGTGGTTTGGAACTATAGTTACTCCTGAGAGGAATCTTTTGCTCACCACATTGAGTTGCAATCCGGACCGTAAGAAGAAACACTTTTGGCAAATCTATCCTTATATCATTTACTGGTTTATCTAGATGACACTGAATGATATTATTCATGAAGGTAAGGAAATTCAGAACATGATGGTTCTCACTAATATCATTTCCTACATTAATGAATTATGGAGATTGGGGAATTTTAAACAAGGTTTCTTTTCGGGCATCATCTACTTTCTCGCTTTGAGTATACGAATCTGGAGGTTAGGAGGCTCCCTCATCCACCAATCTTGGTTAGATGGCGTCCACCTCCTAGAGGGTGGATTAAATTTAACACAGATGGGGGTTGGAAAGTCTCTAGTGCTGGGTGTGGGGGTATTGCTAAGAATCATGTTGGAAACTGTATATTTTTCTTCTCTTCTCCTTTTTATGCGGATTCTCCTATTAAGACTGAGGCTCGCACTATTTTAACTGCAGCATTATTGGCTCATTATCTCAGTTGGAAGTATATTATTTTTTAATGTGATTATCGTATCTTAATTGATATTTTGGCTAAAGGTGCTGACACCCCTTAGGATATACTTTATTATATAAGAAGGATTAAAGAATTAATTTCTAATATGAATGTCATATGGAGTTTCAATTACCGGGAGGATAATCAATCCGCTAATTGGCTTGATAACTTAGGAGGATCTAGTCAAATTTGTAGGGTGGGATCTACTCCCCCCTTTTTTACATACTCTGCTGGTTGGTGATAATATTGATGCTCCTTATATTCGTAGGGATGTTTCCCCTTGAATCAGTTTGGGTGGCCGAGTGGCTTGGATTGGTCCAAGATATCATTAGGTTGGATTTCTCTTCTTCACTTATTTTCAGGCACATTTGAGGTTTGGTTTTCTGGGGAAATGGCTACTCATACTTTTGACTACTGTGATGTATGTTTTTTATCATAGGCATGGAGGTCCAGGACTCCTTTGCCATATATGTACTGATCTATTTGGGAGGCCCAGGGCTCCCTACTTGGACTTGGTGTTGGTGGCTCTAAAGCTGGGGGTTATTTCAGGTTATGGGTTGGGGGGTTGTGATTGGAGATTTGGCATTTGGGAGGTACAGTGCTTGGTGTTATATCTTAAGCATGGAGGCCCAGGGCTCCTTTGCTTTATTTGTGATGATGGTTGGGAGGTTTGTTATTGAAGATATGGCACTTGGGAGGTACAGTAATAGGTCTGGTCTTACGGTTAAGATTGAAGAATGGAGGCTAGAATTTATGCTCTATATTCACCATGTTTTTGTTAACAGGCAAGATCTCTCTTATTTGGAGGCCCATGCCTCCAAATTATTGCTGCATTTCCATATTTTAGGCGGGCATTATAGGTCTGGTTTAATTGACATTGTTGGTTGGGAAGTTGGAGGATTGTGGACCACTATTTCTATTCTAATCACTTGGTTTAATTCTTTCTTTATTGTTTCCTCAGCCTTTTTGAGTTGCAGGTTTTGGAATCTTTGGGTCCTGCTGCGGCTTCCTGGTCTCGAGATGTCGTTTGTTGGCTTACAAATTTTATTACCTTCACTTCTTTTGATATATAGAGGGTATACGTCACTTCTTTGGGTATACGTTTTGGTTTGATACATGTATAATTTGGTTATATTTCCCTTTGTTTTAACTTTTTTCATTTTTGGGTAGAGTTGTATTGAGGAAAAAGAAACCCCTAGGACTTTATGTATTTTCATTATTTTTAGCGGGGATCCATTTTTCCCACTGATTTCTTGTAATCTCCTTTTTGACATTAACGCGTAAGGAGCCATGAGTTGCTCTTTCTATATATATATATTTATAAGAACGCCCAACGACTAATATATTAAAAAGAAAGTAGGATATATATAGATTGTGTGGGAAGACCCAAACATGACACTGTCCACTCGATACTACCATATGCAAATGGTTCCAAGAAAGAGAAAATACGAAAAAATACATGAGAGAGCTAAAGAAAATAAAACCAAAAAGTGTCAAAATCCGGATTATCAGGTACCTGTCTTTCCATATGTATTGATCTCTATCATATGTTCGGTTACTCCAATCCTCAATGTCACCACCTACACCCCCATCTAAAACCAAAAAAGCAAAGTGCTCAAACAGAATTAGAGATCCCTCCTAATCTTCTCCAAGTGACACGCTTGTTCATCACAAGGATATCTCTGACCCCTATAACACTGTGGTAACCGCACATATTCTTTTTTGGGATCTTGGTATGTGTTATACACCGGGTGCTTAGGATTTTAGTTTGGGCCCTCTCAACCAACCTATCTGTACCTTTCCTTTCTAATATATTTGCCCTT
>NW_018253617.1:0-819 GCF_001263595.1 Phalaenopsis equestris
GACTATGTATCCAAATGGATAGAAGTTGTTGCTTGTTGACCTCACTTTTCGTTGAGATTTAGTTTTTCCTCTTTAGTATCCTAAGGTCTAGTCATAGGAGTTTCCTACTAACTATTCTTAGAAAAATAGAAAAAGAACCCTCACCATTAGAAATTCTACACTCCTCTTTTACTCAACTTGAAGTTCCACATATTGGTCCTAACCTCTAGCTCTTAGTAGGTGGGGTTATTATGGGGGAACTCAAGATCTTAGGACTGTTGAACCTTAGAGTTGACCCTGGGTGTTGGTCTAGGGCTAAGGCACTAACTTGCAATCACGTAAACTCACAATCACTCACTACCCTAAACCAAAAATTTCAAGGCTTTGGTCCCTTGATACTTTTGGGATGCTCCTGTAGGTGGTCCCCTAAACCCATTAGCTCTGGGCTAGGGTTTGGCTAAGACCACTACATAAAGAACCAAAAATGGGGCAAAAATGGGGCTTCCATTGGTCCAGGGCTTCCATTGGTCCAAAGCTTATTAACGGTGGTTGGCACTCAAACTCTACCAAGATACCCAACCTATCTTTTTGCCCCTAAATTCCCCCAAATTACCTAGATACCTTTGGGACCCCAAATTTAGCACCCCAAATTTGGCCAAATTTTCCAAATTTACCAAAAACACCCAACTTAGTTCAAAAATCATTTCAAACACCTTGAAAACACCCTAACTACCCAAAATAACCAAAATTGGCCAAATTACCAAAATAACCCTCCTTACCCAAAATTTTCAAAATATCAAAAAAACCCAAAAATTCCCAAAACCCCCCAAATATTCCCAA
>NW_018253618.1:0-4950 GCF_001263595.1 Phalaenopsis equestris
AATCAAACTTATGAGCTAATTAATGATTAATTATTGCATATTAAATGATTGATTAAATTTTTAACACTTTAATAAAATAAATATTAATTACTTTTTATCGTAATAAAGAAATAGTGAAAGTTTATTTATTTTACATATTCTAACAAGCACAACAGACATCAGGGATTGTTTGAGGTAATTGCAACTTATTAAAAAACTGTTGAATATCAGCTCCCAATCAACCATAACAAAAGTAAAACACATGTTGAAATCACACACCCTCATTACATTTTGTGTTGGGGATTCACACCTCCTAATGAATGCGACATTTTCATTATGCGATACTTGTGCATACATGTATATTTCATCGATCGCTCTAATATAATTCTAAAAAAATAAAGAATAGTGTGTAAATTGTTGTATTCATTTAACTTTTGAATATAGTGAACAAAAGGAATTACCTTAAAATATGACATATGCCATGAGTCATGTGCAATCTCTATGAAAGTGTTCTCGAATGTTGGGTCATCTGACTCGATAATGTTGGATGATAAACTAAGAAGAGCATTCATCCCAACTGAAAAATATCAATTGATTGTCTCTAAAGAGTGTTGGAATGACTCCACTGCTCGTCTCATAAATTCATCTTGTGATAAAATGTAGAGAGTTATTGCTAACACATCTCTGGAAGTCATCTTGGAGAAGTTATGAAGTCCACGATTCCTGTGTAATTCGTTTAGGAGATCGATAAATATGGGTCGTGACATACAAAACGTGTTGCTGAATCTTTTTGGGTGTCCTATAAGCAACTCCCTAACCCATTTATCACTAAGGTAACATGATATCATGCAAGGAGACCAATTTACGTATGAGTTATAATACTCATACATCAAACGCACTGCAACTGCAATTCTCCTTCTATGTCTCTCTATCCATCAAACGCACCACAACCTCATGCCCGTGGGTAAAAAGAAAAAAATGATAATTATTTGTCAGAACACATAATTTTGAGCAGAGCATTCAGAGTGCAGACCTCAGTTAGATAGATTATTTCATATTTTTTATATTATTAAGCATGAATCTCAGGATAATTTATCACCATTTTTTTATTTTCACTTTCTTCACGCTATATGTTCTTAATGATTTCCTTATAGCTTGGTTGCACTCTTTTTTTTCTTTGGATTTTCTTGTCAAGTGCCATTGATTACTCATATCATTATCTAATTAAAATGTGTTGCATTAAATAAAAAAAATTACCAAAATTCTGTTTTCAACACCATTTTCAATATGATTCTCATTTAAATCCTAAAAGTATTTATTGCCCTCATCTTGAAATTATGGCTTAGGCGACGCTTTTCAGAGCACATAATTACACCCAAAGGGAACTTTAATCATCCACTTTATTGTCATCAAGAGAATCAATTCCACTTATCAACCTCAGCATCAACTCATATTGTAACTCATTTCTATAATATCTACCAAGCAAATGTTTAGATTTTCAAGTTACTAAGCTATAGAGTTTTTATCTTCATCTTCGATTGATAAATAATTTTTTTTGAGACATTCACTATCATTACCTGACCTGTGAGATTAAGGGTCTGCTTCGGGCAGCTGCAGCTTATCCTGATAATCTGTTGATAAACAGCTTATCCTGATAAGCTGGTTAATTGTTTGGTTTGTGCTTTTCGAAAACAGCTGATTTTGGATAAATGACCATTAATTGAACAATTTGACTTTTGGATAAGTTGTTTATCTGTTAAGTTTGTGCGGTTGGAAAACAATTTATTTGAAGTTTTTTGTAGATAAAAGACATTCACACATTAATTTTGGAAAAAATATTTTTAAATTATGTGTAACATAAATTATAATAAATATTTTACATTTTACACTAATTTTAAAATAAATTATTTTAAATTTAAGTAGAAAGTAATTCAAATAGAAGAATATATGCATGAGGAGCTGAAGAAACTGAAAGTAGCAAATGAATCTCTTTAGCTCTATTTATGAACAAAATTCCTTAGATTAGCAAGAACATTAACACCAATCTATGAAGAAAATAGCTCTATTCAATTACTAAAAAGTAGCAAGTGAATCTCGAATACCAATTCCTATTGGATAATTGGTTGATTCACAATTAAAATTCTTCTTAAAAAAAACATCGAACTTAAAAGAAGGAACCAACAACTCTTGCAACATTTAAAAATAAAAATTGGATGGAAAGCCTTGAATAGGAAACAAGGCACCAGCAAATCGTACGACATTTAAAAATATATTCCAATGCCTCAAGAACATTGGATGAAAAGCTTTGAACTGTAACAAGGCACCTACAACTATTGCGGCATCGCAAAATCTATTCCAATGTTTCAGATTATTGGATGGAAAGCTTTGAACCAGAAACAAAGCACAAAAAACCATTGTGGTGTTTCCTAATCTATTCCCTAGAAACATTGAAGGTCAGGACAGGGGTTAAAAGTTTACCTAGCGGCAGACATGAATCCTTTCGAGCATTGCCAGCTGTAAGCATTACTCCCGGTGGATGGAGAGAGGAGAAGAATGTTTCGCTTTGCCCTAGAGATTGCAGAGGAGCTCTGAGGACCTGATTAGGATATTTCGAGATGAACGAAGAGGAATGAAGAGGAACGAAGTGGAACGAAGAGAAGGTAGGGCACAATACTTACCTTGGTCGGAGCGGTGCGGAAGGATTAGAAAGATGGGAGTTTCGGTGGTCTCTGTAGCGAGTGATCCCTTCGTTGCCACTCTGGTTTTCATCACAGGAGAGAAGGGATCGCGAGAGATCCGTGCGAGAGGAGGAGGTCGAGGAGAAGGCGAGTGGTGTCAAGAGATCCCCTTCGTTGCCACTACGGTTTTCATCGTGGGAGAGAAGGAATCGCGAGAGATTCGTGCGAGAGGAGGAGGCAGAGGAGAAGGCGAGCGGTGCTGAGAGATCTGTGCGAAGGGTGAGGGTTGTCTTTGGCTCGAATGAAACGCGGATTGCGGGGTCCTACTTGGGATCCGCGGGTCCTACTTGTGATCCACGTCTAATGTAAAATTATTATCGTCTTATTTAAAAACGCCGGTTAAATATGTTTTCCAAACAGTGGGTGACATTTTCAAAATTTCACCGTTGTGAATAAGCTCCCCAAAACACACCCTAAATTATCAAGGCAGAAATGGACGTTCATGCAGTAGTTGTACTGGTCTAACATTTTCAGGAATCCAAAATTTCATCCAAAAAATTAATGATACGTCATTAACAAATTTCCAATATTTAGCACTGAGCTTGAGGCATGACACAGATCTCAATGTAACTTTTTGAGCAAGAAATGTTTAAACTTTGATTAAAAATCATCCAAAGCTCAGATTTCAAGAAACCTCGAGTCAAATCGAATGACTCAGCTAGACTGACCTAACGATACCAAAATTGGTCCAATCAGAGTCCAATCAAGCCCAGATTAAGTCATTAAACCACGCTTGGAAGCTTTTTGAGCATATTTGGAAGATCAAACAAATGTCAAATTTGGTAAGCTTTTATTCCAATTGAGTGTCTCGACAAGACAAATCCAACGAGCCCAAGATCACTTAATTTTGATAACATTAAGACACTCAAATGTCCATCAAATATCGCCTTATCGAGGGAAGCTCTGTGAACTGTCCGATCATAGTGGTTCATATTTCTTCATTAATTGCACCTAGAGCTCAATAAACAGATCCCCACCCATTTCATGAGATAGAAAAGGAGAGCTTGAAGCCTTAAGAAGAGCTTGAAGCTTAGAGGAGCTGATGTCCAACATCACCTCATCGTCTACCATCTCAGGCCACCGCCGACCACCAGTCGTTAACTGTCATCGACCATCTCTCACCTGTAGTCGCTGATCTCCATCGACCGCCACCCCATTTCTTACAACAAGTTCATTTGTGCTTTGACATTGTAACTCCGAAGAATATTCAACCCTTTCCCACCTGTGGGACGAGGGACTGTATATCGAGTTTATAATTGATTTTTTCAGCTGAGCTAGGCTCCGTGATTTTTTCACTTTTCGGGTTTTCCAGGTAAAAATTCCTGATGTCCTTACTTCTTGTTTCTTTTATCCAAATGTGTTGAATTCTTGTGCACCACTAAGACGATATTCCATTACACTACCACCACAAATTTTCTAGCACGGATCAATTAAGACCCATTAAGTCTTAATGCTTCTAATCCACATCCAACTCACATATATTAAAAGAAATCAAGTTCAAGAAACAATTTTAATAAGAAGCTTCAAAATAAGAAGTTTCTTCTCCTGCAAGCAAATTCTTTTACGTCCATCACTTTAATAGAATTTTTCTTGTAATCAAAGTTCTACCATATACTAAATTCTTTTTTAAACTTGTTGTAATGCTTATGGGATTTTAGTAAATCAAAGGTTCAATTAATTTTATAAATAACTAACTATTAGGGTCTAAACATTTTGAATTTTGTTTTTGGGGGCATTTACATACATGCCACCCAAATCTTATTTCTTTGCATATGTAACACCTGAAGTTAGTTCTTATATTTATATCACCCAGTACTTTCATATCACATCAAAAGTATCATTATTCTAATTTTTAAAAAGTGAAATACACATTTTTAGTTTCAGGAAAGAGGGCATATATGTAAAAATGAAGTTTAGTTCTTAGATATGTAAATACATAAGAATTGATAGGCATGTATGTAAATCTTCCTTAATTGGAAAAAAAAATTGTGTACTTAAGAAGTATACGTAGTGCTACGTACGTCAGTAGGTTACAGGGAGGGTATTGGGGGGTTATAACCGTGTTATACTCTCTGTAACCTCCCTGTAATATAACTGTAACATACATGTACCTTCTAGTAAGTTCCACGCTTCTGTATTCATATATTTGTAGGTTATGTTAAATTTTTAACATACAAGTAAAAACCTGAACCATTCCCGAGCCCGCCTTTGTACATATCACACCCCTGAATTT